>NC_086447.1:850998737-851298745 GCF_028390025.1 Pseudophryne corroboree
CCCCACTCCTACATGGTGGTGACACTTGTCACTGCCCCAAGGTATGGGGCCCACTCTCGCTGCTGGGTGGTTTACACTGTTTAGAATACCTTTTTTTAAACCTTGTCCTCTGTACCCATGCAGGTTTACAATTGGATGCACATCCTGGCCTTGAACCCTGTACGTAGACCATTTTCCAAACCCCCACTCACTCCTGGAAGGCCTACTTGTGATGTGGAATCACCCTGTGTTGTGACCTTGTGATGTGGAATCACCCTGTGTTGTGACCTTGATGCCTATTCAGGTGAGAAGGTGGACCCCACTCCTACATGGTGGTGACACTTGTCACTGCCTCAAGGTATGGGGCCCACTCTCGCTGCTGGGTGGTTAACACTGTTTAGAATACCTTTTTTTAAACCTTGTCCTTTGTACCCATGCAGGTTTACAATTGGATGCAGATCCTGGCCTTGAACCCTGTACGTAGACCATTTTCCAAACCCCCACTCACTACTGGAAGGCCTACTTGTGATGTGGAATCACCCTGTGTTGTGACCTGGATGCCTAATCAGGTGAGTAGGTGGACCCCACTCCTACATGGTGGTGACAGTTGTCACTGCCCCAAGGTATGGGGCCCACTCTCGCTGCTGGGTGGTTAACACTGTTTAGAATATCTTTTTTTGACCTTGTCCTCTGTACCCATGCAGGTTTACAATTGGATGCACATCCTGGCCTTGAACCCTGTACGTAGACCATTTTCCAAACCCCCACTCACTCCTGGAAGGCCTACTCGTGATGTCGAATCACCCTGTGTTGTGACCTGGATGCCTATTCAGGTGAGTAGGTGGACCCCACTCCTACATGGTGGTGACACTTGTCACTGCCCCAAGGTATGGGGCCCACTCTCGCTGCTGGGTGGTTAACACTGTTTAGAATACCTTTTTTTAAACCTTGTCCTCTGTACCCATGCAGGTTTACAATTGGATGCAGATCCTGGCATTGAACCCTGTACGTAGACCATTTTCCAAACCCCCACTCACTCCTGGAAGGCCTACTTGTGATGTGGAATCACCCTGTGTTGTGACCTGGATGCCTATTCAGGTGAGTAGGTGGACCCCACTCCTACATGGTGGTGACACTTGTCACTGCCCCAAGGTATGGGGCCCACTCTCGCTGCTGGGTGGTTAACACTGTTTAGAATACCTTTTTTTAAACCTTGTCCTCTGTACCCATGCAGGTTTACAATTGGATGCAGATCCTGGCCTTGAACCCTGTACGTAGACCATTTTCCAAACCCCACTCACTCCTGGAAGGCCTACTTGTGATGTGGAATCACCCTGTGCTGTGACCTGGATGCCTATTCAGGTGAGTAGGTGGACCCCACTCCTACATGGTGGTGACACTTGTCACTGCCCCAAGGTATGGGGCCCACTCTCGCTGCTGGGTGGTTAACACTGTTTAGAATACCTTTTTTTAACCTTGTCCTCTGTACCCATGCAGGTTTACAATTGGATGCAGATCCTGGCCTTGAACCCTGTACGTAGACCATTTTCCAAACCCCCACTCACTCCTGGAAGGTCTACTTGTGATGTGGAATCACCCTGTGTTGTGACCTGGATGCCTATTCAGGTGAGTAGGTGGACCCCACTCCTACATGGTGGTGACACTTGTCACTGCCCCAAGGTATGGGGCCCACTCTCGCTGCTGGGTGGTTAACACTGTTTAGAATACCTTTTTTTTTATCTTGTCCTCTGTACCCATGCAGGTTTACAATTGGATGCAAATCATGGCCTTGAACCCTGTACGTAGACCATTTTCCAAACCCCCACTCACTCCTGGAAGGCCTACTTGTGATGTGGAATCACCCTGTGTTGTGACCTGGATGCCTGTTCAGGTGAGTAGGTGGACCCCACTCCTACATGGTGGTGACACTTGTCACTGCCTCAAGGTATGGGGCCCACTCTCGCTGCTGGGTGGTTAACACTGTTTAGAATACCTTTTTTTAAACCTTGTCCTCTGTACCCATGCAGGTTTACAATTGGATGCAGATCCTGGCCTTGAACCCTGTACGTAGACCATTTTCCAAACCCCCACTCACTCCTGGAAGGCCTACTTGTGATGTGGAATCACCCTGTGTTGTGACCTGGATGCCTAATCAGGTGAGTAGGTGGACCCCAGTCCTACATGGTGGTGACACTTGTCACTGCCCCAAGGTATGGGGCCCACTCTCGCTGCTGGGTGGTTAACACTGTTTAGAATACCTTTTTTTGACCTTGTCCTCTGTACCCATGCAGGTTTACAATTGGATGCAGATCCTGGCCTTGAACCCTGTACGTAGACCATTTTCCAAACCCCCACTCACTCCTGGAAGGCCTACTCGTGATGTCGAATCACCCTGTGTTGTGACCTGGATGCCTATTCAGGTGAGTAGGTGGACCCCACTCCTACATGGTGGTGACACTTGTCACTGCCCCAAGGTATGGGGCCCACTCTCGCTGCTGGGTGGTTAACACTGTTTAGAATACCTTTTTTTAAACCTTGTCCTCTGTACCCATGCAGGTTTACAATTGGATGCAGATCCTGGCATTGAACCCTGTACGTAGACCATTTTCCAAACCCCCACTCACTCCTGGAAGGCCTACTTGTGATGTGGAATCACCCTGTGTTGTGACCTGGATGCCTATTCAGGTGAGTAGGTGGACCCCACTCCTACATGGTGGTGACACTTGTCACTGCCCCAAGGTATGGGGCCCACTCTCGCTGCTGGGTGGTTAACACTGTTTAGAATACCTTTTTTTAATCTTGTCCTCTGTACCCATGCAGGTTTACAATTGGATGCAGATCCTGGCCTTGAACCCTGTACGTAGACCATTTTCCAAACTCCCACTCACTCCTGGAAGGCCTACTTGTGATGTGGAATCACCCTGTGTTGTGAGCTGGATGCCTATTCAGGTGAGTAGGTGGACCCCACTCCTACATGGTGGTGACACTTGTCACTGCCCCAAGGTATGGGGCCCACTCTCGCTGCTGGGTGGTTAACACTGTTTAGAATACCTTTTTTTAAACCTTGTCCTCTGTACCCATGCAGGTTTACAATTGGATGCAGATCCTGGCCTTGAACCCTGTACGTAGACCATTTTCCAAACCCCCACTCACTCCTGGAAGGCCTTCTTGTGATGTGGAATCACCCTGTGTTGTGACCTGGATGCCTATTCAGGTGAGTAGGTGGACCCCACTCCTACATGGTGGTGACACTTGTCACTGCCCCAAGGTATGGGGCCCACTCTCGCTGCTGGGTGGTTAACACTGTTTAGAATACCTTTTTTTAAACCTTGTCCTCTGTACCCATGCAGGTTTACAATTGGATGCAGATCCTGGCATTGAACCCTGTACGTAGACCATTTTCCAAACCCCCACTCACTCCTGGAAGGCCTACTTGTGATGTGGAATCACCCTGTGTTGTGACCTGGATGTCTATTCAGGTGAGTAGGTGGACCCCACTCCTACATGGTGGTGACACTTGTCACTGCACCAAGGTGTGGGGCCCACTCTCGCTGCTGGGTGGTTAACACTGTTTAGAATACCTTTTTTTAAACCTTGTCCTCTGTACCCATGCAGGTTTACAATTGGATGCAGATCCTGGCCTTGAACCCTGTACGTAGACCATTTTCCAAACCCCACTCACTCCTTGAAGGCCTACTTGTGATGTGGAATCACCCTGTGTTGTGACCTGGATGCCTATTTAGGTGAGTAGGTGGACCCCACTCCTACATGGTGGTGACACTTGTCACTGCCCCAAGGTATGGGGCCCACTCTCGCTGCTGGGTGGTTAACACTGTTTAGAATACCTTTTTTTAAACCTTGTCCTCTGTACCCATGCAGGTTTACAATTGGATGCAGATCCTTGCCTTGAACCCTATACGTAGACCATTTTCCAAACCCCCACTCACTCCTGGAAGGCCTACTTGTGATGTGGAATCACCCTGTGTTGTGACCTGGATGCCTATTCAGGTGAGTAGGTGGACCCCACTCCTACATGGTGGTGACACTTGTCACTGCCCCAAGGTATGGGGCCCACTCTCGCTGCTGGGTGGTTAACACTGTTTAGAATACCTTTTTTTAACCTTGTCCTCTGTACCCATGCAGGTTTACAATTGGATGCAGATCCTGGCCTTGAACCCTGTACGTAGACCATTTTCCAAACCCCCACTCACTCCTGGAAGGCCTACTCGTGATGTGGAATCACCCTGTGTTGTGACCTGGATGCCTATTCAGGTGAGTAGGTGGACCCCACTCCTACATGGTGGTGACACTTGTCACTGCCCCGAGGTATGGGGCCCACTCTCGCTGCTGGGTGGTTAACACTGTTTAGAATACCTTTTTTGAAACCTTGTCCTCTGTACCCATGCAGGTTTACAATTGGATGCAGATCCTGGCATTGAACCCTGTACGTAGACCATTTTCCAAACCCCCACTCACCCCTGGAAGGCCTACTTGTGATGTGGAATCACCCTGTGTTATGACCTGGATGCCTATTCAGGTGTGTAGGTGGACCCCACTCCTACATGGTGGTGACACTTGTCACTGCCCCAAGGTATGGGGCCCACTCTCGCTGCTGGGTGGTTAACACTGTTTAGAATACCTTTTTTTAAACCTTGTCCTCTGTACCCATGCAGGTTTACAATTGGATGCAGATCCTGGCCTTGAACCCTGTACGTAGACCATTTTCCAAACCCCACTCACTCCTGGAAGGCCTGCTTGTGATGTGGAATCACCCTGTGTTGTGACCTGGATGCCTATTCAGGTGAGTAGGTGGACCCCACTCCTACATGGTGGTGACACTTGTCACAGCCCCAAGGTATGGGGCCCACTCTCGCTGCTGGGTGGTTAACACTGTTTAGAATACCTTTTTTTAACCTTGTCCTCTGTACCCATGCAGGTTTACAATTGAATGCAGATCCTGGCCTTGAACCCCGTACGTAGACCATTTTCCAAACCCCCACTCACTCCTGGAAGGCCTACTTGTGATGTGGAATCACCCTGTGTTGTGACCTGGATGCCTATTCAGGTGAGTAGGTGGACCCCACTCCTACATGGTGGTGACACTTGTCACTGCCCCAAGGTATGGGGCCCACTCTCGCTGCTGGGTGGTTAACACTGTTTAGAATACCTTTTTTTAACCTTGTCCTCTGTACCCATGCAGGTTTACAATTGGATGCAGATCCTGGCCTTGAACCCTGTACGTAGACCATTTTCCAAACTCCCACTCACTCCTGGAAGGCCTACTTGTGATGTGGAATCACCCTGTGTTGTGACCTGGATGCCTATTCAGGTGAGTAGGTGGACCCCACTCCTACATGGTGGTGACACTTGTCACTGCCCCAAGGTATGGGGCCCACTCTCGCTGCTGGGTGGTTAACACTGTTTAGAATACCTTTTTTTAAACCTTGTCCTCTGTACCCATGCAGGTTTACAATTGGATGCAGATCCTGGCCTTGAACCCTGTACGTAGACCATTTTCCAAACCCCCACTCACTCCTGGAAGGCCTACTTGTGATGTGGAATCACCCTGTGTTGTGACCTGGATGCCTATTCAGGTGAGTAGGTGGACTCCACTCCTACATGGTGGTGACACTTGTCACTGCCCCAAGGTATGGGGCCCACTCTCGCTGCTGGGTGGTTAACACTGTTTAGAATACCTTTTTTTAAACCTTGTCCTCTGTACCCATGCAGGTTTACAATTGGATGCAGATCCTGGCCTTGAACCCTGTACGTAGACCATTTTCCAAATCCCCACTCACTCCTGGAAGGCCTACTTGTGATGTGGAATCACCCTGTGTTGTGACCTGGATGCCTATTCAGGTGAGTAGGTGGACCCCACTCCTACATGGTGGTGACACTTGTCACTGCCCCAAGGTATGGGGCCCACTCTCGCTGCTGGGTGGTTAACACTGTTTAGAATACCTTTTTTTAACCTTGTCCTCTGTACCCATGCAGGTTTACAATTGGATGCAGATCCTGGCCTTGAACCCTGTACGTAGACCATTTTCCAAACCCCCACTCACTCCTGGAAGGCCTACTCGTGATGTGGAATCACCCTGTGTTGTGACCTGGATGCCTATTCAGGTGAGTAGGTGGACCCCACTCCTACATGGTGGTGACACTTGTCACTGCCCCGAGGTATGGGGCCCACTCTCGCTGCTGGGTGGTTAACACTGTTTAGAATACCTTTTTTGAAACCTTGTCCTCTGTACCCATGCAGGTTTACAATTGGATGCAGATCCTGGCATTGAACCCTGTACGTAGACCATTTTCCAAACCCCCACTCACCCCTGGAAGGCCTACTTGTGATGTGGAATCACCCTGTGTTATGACCTGGATGCCTATTCAGGTGTGTAGGTGGACCCCACTCCTACATGGTGGTGACACTTGTCACTGCCCCAAGGTATGGGGCCCACTCTCGCTGCTGGGTGGTTAACACTGTTTAGAATACCTTTTTTTAAACCTTGTCCTCTGTACCCATGCAGGTTTACAATTGGATGCAGATCCTGGCCTTGAACCCTGTACGTAGACCATTTTCCAAACCCCACTCACTCCTGGAAGGCCTGCTTGTGATGTGGAATCACCCTGTGTTGTGACCTGGATGCCTATTCAGGTGAGTAGGTGGACCCCACTCCTACATGGTGGTGACACTTGTCACAGCCCCAAGGTATGGGGCCCACTCTCGCTGCTGGGTGGTTAACACTGTTTAGAATACCTTTTTTTAACCTTGTCCTCTGTACCCATGCAGGTTTACAATTGAATGCAGATCCTGGCCTTGAACCCCGTACGTAGACCATTTTCCAAACCCCCACTCACTCCTGGAAGGCCTACTTGTGATGTGGAATCACCCTGTGTTGTGACCTGGATGCCTATTCAGGTGAGTAGGTGGACCCCACTCCTACATGGTGGTGACACTTGTCACTGCCCCAAGGTATGGGGCCCACTCTCGCTGCTGGGTGGTTAACACTGTTTAGAATACCTTTTTTTAACCTTGTCCTCTGTACCCATGCAGGTTTACAATTGGATGCAGATCCTGGCCTTGAACCCTGTACGTAGACCATTTTCCAAACTCCCACTCACTCCTGGAAGGCCTACTTGTGATGTGGAATCACCCTGTGTTGTGACCTGGATGCCTATTCAGGTGAGTAGGTGGACCCCACTCCTACATGGTGGTGACACTTGTCACTGCCCCAAGGTATGGGGCGCACTCTCGCTGCTGGGTGGTTAACACTGTTTAGAATACCTTTTTTTAAACCTTGTCCTCTGTACCCATGCAGGTTTACAATTGGATGCAGATCCTGGCCTTGAACCCTGTACGTAGACCATTTTCCAAACCCCCACTCACTCCTGGAAGGCCTACTTGTGATGTGGAATCACCCTGTGTTGTGACCTGGATGCCTATTCAGGTGAGTAGGTGGACCCCACTCCTACATGGTGGTGACACTTGTCACTGCCCCAAGGTATGGGGCCCACTCTCGCTGCTGGGTGGTTAACACTGTTTAGAATACCTTTTTTTAAACCTTGTCCTCTGTACCCAAGCAGGTTTACAATTGGATGCAGATCCTGGCCTTGAACCCTGTACGTAGACCATTTTCCAAACCCCCACTCACTCCTGGAAGGCCTACTTATGATGTGGAATCACCATGTGTTGTGACCTGGATGCCTATTCAGGTGAGTAGGTGGACCCCACTCCTACATGGTGGTGACACTTGTCACTGCCCCAAGTTATGGGGCCCACTCTCGCTGCTGGGTGGTTAACACTGTTTAGAATACCTTTTTTTAAACCTTGTCCTCTGTACCCATGCAGGTTTACAATTGGATGCACATCTTGGCCTTGAACCCTGTACGTAGACCATTTTCCAAACTCCCACTCACTCCTGGAAGGCCTACTTGTGATGTGGAATCACCTTGTGTTGTGACCTGGATGCCTATTCAGGTGAGTAGGTGGACCCCACTCCTACATGGTGGTGACACTTGTCACTGCCCCAAGGTATGGGGCCCACTCTCGCTGCTGGTTGGTTAACACTGTTTAGAATACCTTTTTTTAAACCTTGTCCTCTGTACCCATGCAGGTTTACAATTGGATGCAGATCCTGGCCTTGAACCCTGTACGTAGACCATTTTCCAAACCCCCACTCACTCCTGGAAGGCCTACTTGTGATGTGGAATCACCCTGTGTTGTGCCCTGGATGCCTATTCAGGTGAGTAGGCGGACCCCACTCCTACATGGTGGTGACACTTGTCACTGCCCCAAGGTATGGGGCCCACTCTCGCTGCTGGGTGGTTAACTCTGTCAAGAATACCTTTTTTTAACCTTGTCCTCTGTACCAATGCAGGTTTACAATTGGATGCAGATCCTGGCATTGAACCCTGTACGTAGACCATTTTCCAAACCCCCACTCACTCCTGGAAGGCCTACTTGTGATGTGGAATCACCCTGTGTTGTGACCTGGATGCCTATTCAGGTGAGTAGGTGGACCCCACTCCTACATGGGGTGACACTTGTCACTGCCCCAAGGTATGGGGCCCACTCTCGCTGCTGGGTGGTTAACACTGTTTAGAATACCTTTTTTTAAACCTTGTCCTCTGTACCCAAGCAGGTTTACAATTGGATGCAGATCCTGGCCTTGAACCCTGTACGTAGACCATTTTCCAAACCCCCACTCACTCCTGGAAGGCCTACTTGTGATGTGGAATCACCCTGTGTTGTGCCCTGGATGCCTATTCAGGTGAGTAGGCGGACCCCACTCCTACATGGTGGTGACACTTGTCACTGCCCCAAGGTATGGGGCCCACTCTCGCTGCTGGGTGGTTAACTCTGTCAAGAATACCTTTTTTTAACCTTGTCCTCTGTACCCATGCAGGTTTACAATTGGATGCAGATCCTGGCATTGAACCCTGTACGTAGACCATTTTCCAAACCCCCACTCACTCCTGGAAGGCCTACTTGTGATGTGGAATCACCCTGTGTTGTGACCTGGATGCCTATTCAGGTGAGTAGGTGGACCCCACTCCTACATGGGGTGACACTTGTCACTGCCCCAAGGTATGGGGCCCACTCTCGCTGCTGGGTGGTTAACACTGTTTAGAATACCTTTTTTTAAACCTTGTCCTCTGTACCCATGCAGGTTTACAATTGGATGCAGATCCTGGCCTTGAACCCTGTACGTAGACCATTTTCCAAACCCCCACTCACTCCTGGAAGGCCTACTTGTGATGTGGAATCACCCTGTGTTGTGACATGGATGCCTATTCAGGTGAGTAGGTGGACCCCACTCTTACATGGTGGTTACACTTGTCACTGCCCCAAGGTATGGGGCCCACTCTCGCTGCTGGGTGGTTAACACTTTTTAGAATTCCTTTTTTTAAACCTTGTCCTCTGTACCCATGCAGGTTTATAATTGGATGCAGATCCTGGCCTTGAACCCTGTACGTAGACCATTTTCCAAACCCCCACTCACTCCTGGAAGGCCTACTCGTGATGTGGAATCACCCTGTGTTGTGACCTGGATGCCTATTCAGGTGAGTAGGTGGACCCCACTCCTACATGGTGGTGACACTTGTCACTGCCCCAAGGTATGGGGCCCACTCTCGCTGCTGGGTGGTTAACACTGTTTAGAATACCTTTTTTTAACCTTGTCCTCTGTACCCATGCAGGTTTACAATTGGATGCAGATCCTGGCCTTGAACCCTGTACGTAGACTATTTTCCAAACCCCCACTCACTCCTGGAAGGCCTACTTGTGATGTGGAATCACCCTGTGTTGTGACCTGGATGCCTATTCAGGTGAGTAGGTGGACCCCACTCCTACATGGGGTGACACTTGTCACTGCCCCAAGGTATGGGGCCCACTCTCGCTGCTGGGTGGTTAACACTGTTTAGAATACCTTTTTTTAAACCTTGTCCTCTGTACCCATGCAGGTTTACAATTGGATGCAGATCCTGGCCTTGAACCCTGTACGTAGACCATTTTCCAAACCCCCACTCACTCCTGGAAGGCCTACTTGTGATGTGGAATCACCCTGTGTTGTGACCTGGATGCCTATTCAGGTGAGTAGGTGGACCCCACTCCTACATGGTGGTGACACTTGTCACTGCCCCAAGGTATGGGGCCCACTCTCGCTGCTGGGTGGTTAACACTGTTTAGAATACCTTTTTTTAACCTTGTCCTCTGTACCCATGCAGGTTTACAATTGGATGCAGATCCTGGCCTTGAACCCTGTACGTAGACCATTTTCCAAACCCCCACTCACTCCTGGAAGGCCTACTTGTGATGTGGAATCACCCTGTGTTGTGCCCTGGATGCCTATTCAGGTGAGTAGGCGGACCCCACTCCTACATGGTGGTGACACTTGTCACTGCCCCAAGGTATGGGGCCCACTCTCGCTGCTGGGTGGTTAACTCTGTCAAGAATACCTTTTTTTAACCTTGTCCTCTGTACCCATGCAGGTTTACAATTGGATGCAGATCCTGGCATTGAACCCTGTACGTAGACCATTTTCCAAACCCCCACTCACTCCTGGAAGGCCTACTTGTGATGTGGAATCACCCTGTGTTGTGACCTGGATGCCTATTCAGGTGAGTAGGTGGACCCCACTCCTACATGGGGTGACACTTGTCACTGCCCCAAGGTATGGGGCCCACTCTCGCTGCTGGGTGGTTAACACTGTTTAGAATACCTTTTTTTAAACCTTGTCCTCTGTACCCATGCAGGTTTACAATTGGATGCAGATCCTGGCCTTGAACCCTGTACGTAGACCATTTTCCAAACCCCCACTCACTCCTGGAAGGCCTACTTGTGATGTGGAATCACCCTGTGTTGTGACATGGATGCCTATTCAGGTGAGTAGGTGGACCCCACTCTTACATGGTGGTTACACTTGTCACTGCCCCAAGGTATGGGGCCCACTCTCGCTGCTGGGTGGTTAACACTGTTTAGAATACCTTTTTTTAAACCTTGTCCTCTGTACCCATGCAGGTTTATAATTGGATGCAGATCCTGGCCTTGAACCCTGTACGTAGACCATTTTCCAAACCCCCACTCACTCCTGGAAGGCCTACTCGTGATGTGGAATCACCCTGTGTTGTGACCTGGATGCCTACTCAGGTGAGTAGGTGGACCCCACTCCTACATGGTGGTGACACTTGTCACTGCCCCAAGGTATGGGGCCCACTCTCGCTGCTGGGTGGTTAACACTGTTTAGAATACCTTTTTTTAACCTTGTCCTCTGTACCCATGCAGGTTTACAATTGGATGCAGATCCTGGCATTGAACCCTGTACGTAGACCATTTTCCAAACCCCCACTCACTCCTGGAAGGCCTACTTGTGATGTGGAATCACCCTGTGTTGTGACCTGGATGCCTATTCAGGTGAGTAGGTGGACCCCACTCCTACATGGGGTGACACTTGTCACTGCCCCAAGTTATGGGGCCCACTCTCGCTGCTGGGTGGTTAACACTGTTTAGAATACCTTTTTTTAAACCTTGTCCTCTGTACCCATGCAGGTTTACAATTGGATGCAGATCCTGGCCTTGAACCCTGTACGTAGACCATTTTCCAAACCCCCACTCACTCCTGGAAGGCCTACTTGTGATGTGGAATCACCCTGTGTTGTGACCTGGATGCCTATTCAGGTGAGTAGGTGGACCCCACTCCTACATGGTGGTGACACTTGTCACTGCCCCAAGGTATGGGGCCCACTCTCGCTGCTGGGTGGTTAACACTGTTTAGAATACCTTTTTTTAACCTTGTCCTCTGTACCCATGCAGGTTTACAATTGGATGCAGATCCTGGCCTTGAACCCTGTACGTAGACCATTTTCCAAACCCCCACTCACTCCTGGAAGGCCTACTCGTGATGTGGAATCACCATGTGTTGTGACCTGGATGCCTAATCAGGTGAGTAGGTGGACCCCACTCCTACATGGTGGTGACAATTGTCACTGCCCCAAGGTATGGGGCCCACTCTCGCTGCTGGGTGGTTAACACTGTTTAGAATACCTTTTTTTAACCTTGTCCTCTGTACCCATGCAGGTTTACAATTGGATGCAGATCCTGGCCTTGAACCCTGTACGTAGACCATTTTCCAAACCCCCACTCACTCCTGGAAGGCCTACTTGTGATGTGGAATCACCCTGTGTTGTGACATGGATGCCTATTCAGGTGAGTAGGTGGACCCCACTCTTACATGGTGGTTACACTTGTCACTGCCCCAAGGTATGGGGCCCACTCTCGCTGCTGGGTGGTTAACACTGTTTAGAATACCTTTTTTTAAACCTTGTCCTCTGTACCCATGCAGGTTTATAATTGGATGCAGATCCTGGCCTTGAACCCTGTACGTAGACCATTTTCCAAACCCCCACTCACTCCTGGAAGGCCTACTCGTGATGTGGAATCACCCTGTGTTGTGACCTGGATGCCTATTCAGGTGAGTAGGTGGACCCCACTCCTACATGGTGGTGACACTTGTCACTGCCCCAAGGTATGGGGCCCACTCTCGCTGCTGGGTGGTTAACACTGTTTAGAATACCTTTTTTTAACCTTGTCCTCTGTACCCATGCAGGTTTACAATTGGATGCAGATCCTGGCATTGAACCCTGTACGTAGACCATTTTCCAAACCCCCACTCACTCCTGGAAGGCCTACTTGTGATGTGGAATCACCCTGTGTTGTGACCTGGATGCCTATTCAGGTGAGTAGGTGGACCCCACTCCTACATGGGGTGACACTTGTCACTGCCCCAAGGTATGGGGCCCACTCTCGCTGCTGGGTGGTTAACACTGTGTAGAATACCTTTTTTTAAACCTTGTCCTCTGTACCCATGCAGGTTTACAATTGGATGCAGATCCTGGCCTTGAACCCTGTACGTAGACCATTTTCCAAACCCCCACTCACTCCTGGAAGGCCTACTTGTGATGTGGAATCACCCTGTGTTGTGACCTGGATGCCTATTCAGGTGAGTAGGTGGACCCCACTCCTACATGGTGGTGACACTTGTCACTGCCCCAAGGTATGGGGCCCACTCTCGCTGCTGGGTGGTTAACACTGTTTAGAATACCTTTTTTTAACCTTGTCCTCTGTACCCATGCAGGTTTACAATTGGATGCAGATCCTGGCCTTGAACCCTGTACGTAGACCATTTTCCAAACCCCCACTCACTCCTGGAAGGCCTACTCGTGATGTGGAATCACCATGTGTTGTGACCTGGATGCCTAATCAGGTGAGTAGGTGGACCCCACTCCTACATGGTGGTGACAATTGTCACTGCCCCAAGGTATGGGGCCCACTCTCGCTGCTGGGTGGTTAACACTGTTTAGAATACCTTTTTTTAACCTTGTCCTCTGTACCCATGCAGGTTTACAATTGGATGCAGATCCTGGCCTTGAACCCTGTACGTAGACCATTTTCCAAACCCCCACTCACTCCTGGAAGGCCTACTCGTGATGTGGAATCACCCTGTGTTGTGACCTGGATGCCTATTCAGGTGAGTAGGTGGACCCCACTCCTACATGGTGGTGACACTTGTCACTGCCCCGAGGTATGGGGCCCACTCTCGCTGCTGGGTGGTTAACACTGTTTAGAATACCTTTTTTGAAACCTTGTCCTCTGTACCCATGCAGGTTTACAATTGGATGCAGATCCTGGCATTGAACCCTGTACGTAGACCATTTTCCAAACCCCCACTCACCCCTGGAAGGCCTACTTGTGATGTGGAATCACCCTGTGTTATGACCTGGATGCCTATTCAGGTGTGTAGGTGGACCCCACTCCTACATGGTGGTGACACTTGTCACTGCCCCAAGGTATGGGGCCCACTCTCGCTGCTGGGTGGTTAACACTGTTTAGAATACCTTTTTTTAAACCTTGTCCTCTGTACCCATGCAGGTTTACAATTGGATGTAGATCCTGGCCTTGAACCCTGTACGTAGACCATTTTCCAAACCCCACTCACTCCTGGAAGGCCTACTTGTGATGTGGAATCACCCTGTGTTGTGACCTGGATGCCTATTCAGGTGAGTAGGTGGACCCCACTCCTACATGGTGGTGACACTTGTCACTGCCCCAAGGTATGGGGCCCACTCTCGCTGCTGGGTGGTTAACACTGTTTAGAATACCTTTTTTTAACCTTGTCCTCTGTACCCATGCAGGTTTACAATTGAATGCAGATCCTGGCCTTGAACCCTGTACGTAGACCATTTTCCAAACCCCCACTCACTCCTGGAAGGCCTACTTGTGATGTGGAATCACCCTGTGCTGTGACCTGGATGCCTATTCAGGTGAGTAGGTGGACCCCACTCCTACATGGTGGTGACACTTGTCACTGCCCCAAGGTATGGGGCCCACTCTCGCTGCTGGGTGGTTAACACTGTTTAGAATACCTTTTTTTAAACCTTGTCCTCTGTACCCATGCAGGTTTACAATTGGATGCAGATCCTGGCCTTGAACCCTGTACGTAGACCATTTTCCAAACCCCCACTCACTCCTGGAAGGCCTACTTGTGATGTGGAATCACCCTGTGTTGTGACCTGGATGCCTATTCAGGTGAGTAGGTGGACCCCACTCCTACATGGTGGTGACACTTGTCACTGCCCCAAGGTATGGGGCCCACTCTCGCTGCTGGGTGGTTAACACTGTTTAGAATACCTTTTTTTAAACCTTGTCCTCTGTACCCATGCAGGTTTACAATTGGATGCAGATCCTGGCCTTGAACCCTGTACGTAGACCATTTTCCAAACCCCCACTCACTCCTGGAAGGCCTACTTGTGATGTGGAATCACCCTGTGTTGTGACCTGGATGCCTATTCAGGTGAGTAGGTGGACCCCACTCCTACATGGTGGTGACACTTGTCACTGCCCCAAGGTATGGGGCCCACTCTCGCTGCTGGGTGGTTAACACTGTTTAGAATACCTTTTTTTAACCTTGTCCTCTGTACCCATGCAGGTTTACAATTGGATGCAGATCCTGGCCTTGAACCCTGTACGTAGACCATTTTCCAAACCCCCACTCACTCCTGGAAGGACTACTCGTGATGTGGAATCACCCTGTGTTGTGACCTGGATGCCTAATCAGGTGAGTAGTTGGACCCCACTCCTACATGGTGGTGACACTTGTCACTGCCCCAAGGTATGGGGCCCACTCTCGCTGCTGGGTGGTTAACACTGTTTAGAATACCTTTTTTTAAACCTTGTCCTCTGTACCCATGCAGGTTTACAATTGGATGCAGATCCTGGCCTTGAACCCTGTACGTAGACCATTTTCCAAACCCCACTCACTCCTGGAAGGCCTACTTGTGATGTGGAATCACCCTGTGTTGTGACCTGGATGCCTATTCAGGTGAGTAGGTGGACCCCACTCCTACATGGTGGTGACACTTGTCACTGCCCCAAGGTATGGGGCCCACTCTCGCTGCTGGGTGGTTAACACTGTTTAGAATACCTTTTTTTAACCTTGTCCTCTGTACCCATGCAGGTTTACAATTGAATGCAGATCCTGGCCTTGAACCCTGTACGTAGACCATTTTCCAAACCCCCACTCACTCCTGGAAGGCCTACTTGTGATGTGGAATCACCCTGTGTTGTGACCTGGATGCCTATTCAGGTGAGTAGGTGGACCCCACTCCTACATGGTGGTGACACTTGTCACTGCCCCAAGGTATGGGGCCCACTCTCGCTGCTGGGTGGTTAACACTGTTTAGAATACCTTTTTTTAACCTTGTCCTCTGTACCCATGCAGGTTTACAATTGGATGCAGATCCTGGCCTTGAACCCTGTACGTAGACCATTTTCCAAACTCCCACTCACTCCTGGAAGGCCTACTTGTGATGTGGAATCACCCTGTGTTGTGACCTGGATGCCTATTCAGGTGAGTAGGTGGACCCCACTCCTACATGGTGGTGACACTTGTCACTGCCCCAAGGTATGGGGCCCACTCTCGCTGCTGGGTGGTTAACACTGTTTAGAATACCTTTTTTTAAACCTTGTCCTCTGTACCCATGCAGGTTTACAATTGGATGCAGATCCTGGCCTTGAACCCTGTACGTAGACCATTTTCCAAATCCCCACTTACTCCTGGAAGGCCTACTTGTGATGTGGAATCACCCTGTGTTGTGACCTGGATGCCTATTCAGGTGAGTAGGTGGACCCCACTCCTACATGGTGGTGACACTTGTCACAGCCCCAAGGTATGGGGCCCACTCTCGCTGCTGGGTGGTTAACACTGTTTAGAATACCTTTTTTTAAACCTTGTCCTCTGTACCCATGCAGGTTTACAATTGGATGCAGATCCTGGCCTTCAACCCTGTACGTAGACCATTTTCCAAACCCCCACTCACTCCTGGAAGGCCTACTCGTGATGTGGAATCACCCTGTGTTGTGACCTGGATGCCTATTCAGGTGAGTAGGTGGACCCCACTCCTACATGGTGGTGACACTTGTCACTGCCCCAAGGTATGGGGCCCACTCTCGCTGCTGGGTGGTTAACACTGTTTAGAATACCTTTTTTTAACCTTGTCCTCTGTACCCATGCAGGTTTACAATTGGATGCAGATCCTGGACTTGAACCCTGTACGTAGACCATTTTCCAAACCCCCACTCACTCCTGGAATGCCTACTTGTGATGTGGAATCACCCTGTGTTGTGACCTGGATGCCTATTCAGGTGAGTAGGTGGACCCCACTCCTACATGGTGGTGACACTTGTCACTGCCCCAAGTTATGGGGCCCACTCTCGCTGCTGGGTGGTTAACACTGTTTAGAATACCTTTTTTTAAACCTTGTCCTTTGTACCCATGCAGGTTTACAATTGGATGCACATCCTGGCCTTGAACCCTGTACGTAGACCATTTTCCAAACTCCCACTCACTCCTGGAAGGCCTACTTGTGATGTGAAATCACCCTGTGTTGTGACCTGGATGCCTATTCAGGTGAGTAGGTGGACCCCACTCCTACATGGTGGTGACACTTGTCACTGCCCCAAGGTATGGGGCCCACTCTCGCTGCTGGTTGGTTAACACTGTTTAGAATACCTTTTTTTAAACCTTGTCCTCTGTACCCATGCAGGTTTACAATTGGATGCAGATCCTGGCCTTGAACCCTGTACGTAGACCATTTTCCAAACCCCCACTCACTCCTGGAAGGCCTACTTGTGATGTGGAATCACCCTGTGTTGTGCCCTGGATGCCTATTCAGGTGAGTAGGCGGACCCCACTCCTACATGGTGGTGACACTTGTCACTGCCCCAAGTTATGGGGCCCACTCTCGCTGCTGGGTGGTTAACACTGTTTAGAATACCTTTTTTTAAACCTTGTCCTTTGTACCCATGCAGGTTTACAATTGGATGCACATCCTGGCCTTGAACCCTGTACGTAGACCATTTTCCAAACTCCCACTCACTCCTGGAAGGCCTACTTGTGATGTGGAATCACCTTGTGTTGTGACCTGGATGCCTATTCAGGTGAGTAGGTGGACCCCACTCCTACATGGTGGTGACACTTGTCACTGCCCCAAGGTATGGGGCCCACTCTCGCTGCTGGTTGGTTAACACTGTTTAGAATACCTTTTTTTAAACCTTGTCCTCTGTACCCATGCAGGTTTACAATTGGATGCAGATCCTGGCCTTGAACCCTGTACGTAGACCATTTTCCAAACCCCCACTCACTCCTGGAAGGCCTACTTGTGATGTGGAATCACCCTGTGTTGTGCCCTGGATGCCTATTCAGGTGAGTAGGCGGACCCCACTCCTACATGGTGGTGACACTTGTCACTGCCACAAGGTATGGGGCCCACTCTCGCTGCTGGGTGGTTAACTCTGTCAAGAATACCTTTTTTTAACCTTGTCCTCTGTACCCATGCAGGTTTACAATTGGATGCAGATCCTGGCATTGAACCCTGTACGTAGACCATTTTCCAAACCCCCACTCACTCCTGGAAGGCCTACTTGTGATGTGGAATCACCCTGTGTTGTGACCTGGATGCCTATTCAGGTGAGTAGGTGGACCCCACTCCTACATGGGGTGACACTTGTCACTGCCCCAAGGTATGGGGCCCACTCTCGCTGCTGGGTGGTTAACACTGTTTAGAATACCTTTTTTTAAACCTTGTCCTCTGTACCCATGCAGGTTTACAATTGGATGCAGATCCTGGCCTTGAACCCTGTACGTAGACCATTTTCCAAACCCCCACTCACTCCTGGAAGGCCTACTTGTGATGTGGAATCACCCTGTGTTGTGACATGGGGTCCACTCTTACATGGTGGTTACACTTGTCACTGCCCCAAGGTATGGGGCCCACTCTCGCTGCTGGGTGGTTAACACTGTTTAGAATACCTTTGTTTAAACCTTGTCCTCTGTACCCATGCAGGTTTATAATTGGATGCAGATCCTGGCCTTGAACCCTGTACGTAGACCATTTTCCAAACCCCCACTCACTCCTGGAAGGCCTACTCGTGATGTGGAATCACCCTGTGTTGTGACCTGGATGCCTATTCAGGTGAGTAGGTGGACCCCACTCCTACATGGTGGTGACACTTGTCACTGCCCCAAGGTATGGGGCCCACTCTCGCTGCTGGGTGGTTAACACTGTTTAGAATACCTTTTTTTAACCTTGTCCTCTGTACCCATGCAGGTTTACAATTGGATGCAGATCCTGGCATTGAACCCTGTACGTAGACCATTTTCCAAACCCCCACTCACTCCTGGAAGGCCTACTTGTGATGTGGAATCACCCTGTGTTGTGACCTGGATGCCTATTCAGGTGAGTAGGTGGACCCCACTCCTACATGGGGTGACACTTGTCACTGCCCCAAGGTATGGGGCCCACTCTCGCTGCTGGGTGGTTAACACTGTTTAGAATACCTTTTTTTAACCTTGTCCTCTGTACCCATGCAGGTTTACAATTGGATGTAGATCCTGGCATTGAACCCTGTACGTAGACCATTTTCCAAACCCCCACTCACTCCTGGAAGGCCTACTTGTGATGTGGAATCACCCTGTGTTGTGACCTGGATGCCTATTCAGGTGAGTAGGTGGACCCCACTCCTACATGGGGTGACACTTGTCACTGCCCCAAGGTATGGGGCCCACTCTCGCTGCTGGGTGGTTAACACTGTTTAGAATACCTTTTTTTAAACCTTGTCCTCTGTACCCATGCAGGTTTATAATTGGATGCAGATCCTGGCCTTGAACCCTGTACGTAGACCATTTTCCAAACCCCCACTCACTCCTGGAAGGCCTACTCGTGATGTGGAATCACCCTGTGTTGTGACCTGGATGCCTATTCAGGTGAGTAGGTGGACCCCACTCCTACATGGTGGTGACACTTGTCACTGCCCCAAGGTATGGGGCCCACTCTCGCTGCTGGGTGGTTAACACTGTTTAGAATACCTTTTTTTAACCTTGTCCTCTGTACCCATGCAGGTTTACAATTGGATGCAGATCCTGGCATTGAACCCTGTACGTAGACCATTTTCCAAACCCCCACTCACTCCTGGAAGGCCTACTTGTGATGTGGAATCACCCTGTGTTGTGACCTGGATGCCTATTCAGGTGAGTAGGTGGACCCCACTCCTACATGGGGTGACACTTGTCACTGCCCCAAGGTATGGGGCCCACTCTCGCTGCTGGGTGGTTAACACTGTTTAGAATACCTTTTTTTAAACCTTGTCCTCTGTACCCATGCAGGTTTACAATTGGATGCAGATCCTTGCCTTGAACCCTGTACGTAGACCATTTTCCAAATCCCCACTCACTCCTGGAAGGCCTACTTGTGATGTGGAATCACCCTGTGTTGTGACCTGGATGCCTATTCAGGTGAGTAGGTGGACCCCACTCCTACATGGTGGTGACACTTGTCACTGCCCCAAGGTATGGGGCCCACTCTCGCTGCTGGGTGGTTAACACTGTTTAGCATACCTTTTTTTTTAACTTGTCCTCTGTACCCATGCAGGTTTATAATTGGATGCAGATCCTGGCATTGAACCCTGTACGTAGACCATTTTCCAAACCCCCACTCACTCCTGGAAGGCCTACTTGTGATGTGGAATCACCCTGTGTTGTGACCTGGATGCCTATTCAGGTGAGTAGGTGGACCCCACTCCTACATGGTGGTGACACTTGTCACTGCCCCAAGTTATGGGGCCCACTCTCGCTGCTGGGTGGTTAACACTGTTTAGAATACCTTTTTTTAAACCTTGTCCTTTGTACCCATGCAGGTTTACAATTGGATGCACATCCTGGCCTTGAACCCTGTACGTAGACCATTTTCCAAACTCCCACTCACTCCTGGAAGGCCTACTTGTGATGTGGAATCACCCGGTGTTGTGACCTGGATGCCTATTCAGGTGAGTAGGTGGACCCCACTCCTACATGGTGGTGACACTTGTCACTGCCCCAAGGTATGGGGCCCACTCTCGCTGCTGGGTGGTTAACACTGTTTAGAATACCTTTTTTTAAACCTTGTCCTCTGTACCCATGCAGATTTACAATTGGATGCAGATCCTGGCCTTGAACCCTGTACGTAGACCATTTTCCAAACCCCCACTCACTCCTGGAAGGCCTACTTGTGATGTGGAATCACCCTGTGTTGTGACCTGGATGCCTATTCAGGTGAGTAGGTGGACCCCACTCCTACATGGTGGTGACACTTGTCACTGCCCCAAGGTATGGGGCCCACTCTCGCTGCTGGGTGGTTAACACTGTTTAGAATACCTTTTTTTAAACCTTGTCCTTTGTACCCATGCAGGTTTACAATTGGATGCACATCCTGGCCTTGAACCCTGTACGTAGACCATTTTCCAAACTCCCACTCACTCCTGGAAGGCCTACTTGTGATGTGGAATCACCTTGTGTTGTGACCTGGATGCCTATTCAGGTGAGTAGGTGGACCCCACTCCTACATGGTGGTGACACTTGTCACTGCCCCAAGGTATGGGGCCCACTCTCGCTGCTGGTTGGTTAACACTGTTTAGAATACCTTTTTTTAAACCTTGTCCTCTGTACCCATGCAGGTTTACAATTGGATGCAGATCCTGGCCTTGAACCCTGTACGTAGACCATTTTCCAAACCCCCACTCACTCCTGGAAGGCCTACTCGTGATGTGGAATCACCCTGTGTTGTGACCTGGATGCCTATTCAGGTGAGTAGGTGGACCCCACTCCTACATGGTGGTGACACTTGTCACTGCCCCAAGGTATGGGGCCCACTCTCGCTGCTGGGTGGTTAACACTGTTTAGAATACCTTTTTTTAACCTTGTCCTCTGTACCCATGCAGGTTTACAATTGGATGCAGATCCTGGCATTGAACCCTGTACGTAGACCATTTTCCAAACCCCCACTCACTCCTGGAAGGCCTACTTGTGATGTGGAATCACCCTGTGTTGTGACCTGGATGCCTATTCAGGTGAGTAGGTGGACCCCACTCCTACATGGGGTGACACTTGTCACTGCCCCAAGGTATGGGGCCCACTCTCGCTGCTGGGTGGTTAACACTGTTTAGAATACCTTTTTTTAAACCTTGTCCTCTGTACCCATGCAGGTTTACAATTGGATGCAGATCCTTGCCTTGAACCCTGTACGTAGACCATTTTCCAAATCCCCACTCACTCCTGGAAGGCCTACTTGTGATGTGGAATCACCCTGTGTTGTGACCTGGATGCCTATTCAGGTGAGTAGGTGGACCCCACTCCTACATGGTGGTGACACTTGTCACTGCCCCAAGGTATGGGGCCCACTCTCGCTGCTGGGTGGTTAACACTGTTTAGCATACCTTTTTTTTTAACTTGTCCTCTGTACCCATGCAGGTTTATAATTGGATGCAGATCCTGGCATTGAACCCTGTACGTAGACCATTTTCCAAACCCCCACTCACTCCTGGAAGGCCTACTTGTGATGTGGAATCACCCTGTGTTGTGACCTGGATGCCTATTCAGGTGAGTAGGTGGACCCCACTCCTACATGGTGGTGACACTTGTCACTGCCCCAAGTTATGGGGCCCACTCTCGCTGCTGGGTGGTTAACACTGTTTAGAATACCTTTTTTTAAACCTTGTCCTTTGTACCCATGCAGGTTTACAATTGGATGCACATCCTGGCCTTGAACCCTGTACGTAGACCATTTTCCAAACTCCCACTCACTCCTGGAAGGCCTACTTGTGATGTGGAATCACCCGGTGTTGTGACCTGGATGCCTATTCAGGTGAGTAGGTGGACCCCACTACTACATGGTGGTGACACTTGTCACTGCCCCAAGGTATGGGGCCCACTCTCGCTGCTGGGTGGTTAACACTGTTTAGAATACCTTTTTTTAAACCTTGTCCTCTGTACCCATGCAGATTTACAATTGGATGCAGATCCTGGCCTTGAACCCTGTACGTAGACCATTTTCCAAACCCCCACTCACTCCTGGAAGGCCTACTTGTGATGTGGAATCACCCTGTGTTGTGACCTGGATGCCTATTCAGGTGAGTAGGTGGACCCCACTCCTACATGGTGGTGACACTTGTCACTGCCCCAAGGTATGGGGCCCACTCTCGCTGCTGGGTGGTTAACACTGTTTAGAATACCTTTTTTTAAACCTTGTCCTTTGTACCCATGCAGGTTTACAATTGGATGCACATCCTGGCCTTGAACCCTGTACGTAGACCATTTTCCAAACTCCCACTCACTCCTGGAAGGCCTACTTGTGATGTGGAATCACCTTGTGTTGTGACCTGGATGCCTATTCAGGTGAGTAGGTGGACCCCACTCCTACATGGTGGTGACACTTGTCACTACCCCAAGGTATGGGGCCCACTCTCGCTGCTGGTTGGTTAACACTGTTTAGAATACCTTTTTTTAAACCTTGTCCTCTGTACCCATGCAGGTTTACAATTGGATGCAGATCCTGGCCTTGAACCCTGTACGTAGAACATTTTCCAAACCCCCACTCACTCCTGGAAGGCCTACTTGTGATGTGGAATCACCCTGTGTTGTGCCCTGGATGCCTATTCAGGTGAGTAGGCGGACCCCACTCCTACATGGTGGTGACACTTGTCACTGCCACAAGGTATGGGGCCCACTCTCGCTGCTGGGTGGTTAACTCTGTCAAGAATACCTTTTTTTAACCTTGTCCTCTGTACCCATGCAGGTTTACAATTGGATGCAGATCCTGGCATTGAACCCTGTACGTAGACCATTTTCCAAACCCCCACTCACTCCTGGAAGGCCTACTTGTGATGTGGAATCACCCTGTGTTGTGACCTGGATGCCTATTCAGGTGAGTAGGTGGACCCCACTCCTACATGGGGTGACACTTGTCACTGCCCCAAGGTATGGGGCCCACTCTCGCTGCTGGGTGGTTAACACTGTTTAGAATACCTTTTTTTAAACCTTGTCCTCTGTACCCATGCAGGTTTACAATTGGATGCAGATCCTGGCCTTGAACCCTGTACGTAGACCATTTTCCAAACCCCCACTCACTCCTGGAAGGCCTACTTGTGATGTGGAATCACCCTGTGTTGTGACATGGATGCCTATTCAGGTGAGTAGGTGGACCCCACTCTTACATGGTGGTTACACTTGTCACTGCCCCAAGGTATGGGGCCCACTCTCGCTGCTGGGTGGTTAACACTGTTTAGAATACCTTTGTTTAAACCTTGTCCTCTGTACCCATGCAGGTTTATAATTGGATGCAGATCCTGGCCTTGAACCCTGTACGTAGACCATTTTCCAAACCCCCACTCACTCCTGGAAGGCCTACTCGTGATGTGGAATCACCCTGTGTTGTGACCTGGATGCCTATTCAGGTGAGTAGGTGGACCCCACTCCTACATGGTGGTGACACTTGTCACTGCCCCAAGGTATGGGGCCCACTCTCGCTGCTGGGTGGTTAACACTGTTTAGAATACCTTTTTTTAACCTTGTCCTCTGTACCCATGCAGGTTTACAATTGGATGCAGATCCTGGCATTGAACCCTGTACGTAGACCATTTTCCAAACCCCCACTCACTCCTGGAAGGCCTACTTGTGATGTGGAATCACCCTGTGTTGTGACCTGGATGCCTATTCAGGTGAGTAGGTGGACCCCACTCCTACATGGGGTGACACTTGTCACTGCCCCAAGGTATGGGGCCCACTCTCGCTGCTGGGTGGTTAACACTGTTTAGAATACCTTTTTTTAAACCTTGTCCTCTGTACCCATGCAGGTTTACAATTGGATGCAGATCCTGGCCTTGAACCCTGTACGTAGACCATTTTCCAAATCCCCACTCACTCCTGGAAGGCCTACTTGTGATGTGGAATCACCCTGTGTTGTGACCTGGATGCCTATTCAGGTGAGTAGGTGGACCCCACTCCTACATGGTGGTGACACTTGTCACTGCCCCAAGGTATGGGGCCCACTCTCGCTGCTGGGTGGTTAACACTGTTTAGCATACCTTTTTTTTTAACTTGTCCTCTGTACCCATGCAGGTTTATAATTGGATGCAGATCCTGGCATTGAACCCTGTACGTAGACCATTTTCCAAACCCCCACTCACTCCTGGAAGGCCTACTTGTGATGTGGAATCACCCTGTGTTGTGACCTGGATGCCTATTCAGGTGAGTAGGTGGACCCCACTCCTACATGGTGGTGACACTTGTCACTGCCCCAAGTTATGGGGCCCACTCTCGCTGCTGGGTGGTTAACACTGTTTAGAATACCTTTTTTTAAACCTTGTCCTTTGTACCCATGCAGGTTTACAATTGGATGCACATCCTGGCCTTGAACCCTGTACGTAGACCATTTTCCAAACTCCCACTCACTCCTGGAAGGCCTACTTGTGATGTGGAATCACCCTGTGTTGTGACCTGGATGCCTATTCAGGTGAGTAGGTGGACCCCACTCCTACATGGTGGTGACACTTGTCACTGCCCCAAGGTATGGGGCCCACTCTCGCTGCTGGGTGGTTAACACTGTTTAGAATACCTTTTTTTAAACCTTGTCCTCTGTACCCATGCAGGTTTACAATTGGATGCAGATCCTGGCCTTGAACCCTATACGTAGACCATTTTCCAAACTCCCACTCACTCCTGGAAGGCCTACTTGTGATGTGGAATCACTCTGTGTTGTGACCTGGATGCCTATTCAGGTAAATAGGTGGACCCCACTCCTACATGGTGGTGACACTTGTCACTGCCCCAAGGTATGGGGCCCACTCTCGCTGCTGGGTGGTTAACTCTGTCAAGAATACCTTTTTTTAACCTTGTCCTCTGTACCCATGCAGGTTTACAATTGGATGCAGATCCTGGCATTGAACCCTGTACGTAGACCATTTTCCAAACCCCCACTCACTCCTGGAAGGCCTACTTGTGATGTGGAATCACCCTGTGTTGTGACATGGATGCCTATTCAGGTGAGTAGGTGGACCCCACTCTTACATGGTGGTTACACTTGTCACTGCCCCAAGGTATGGGGCCCACTCTCGCTGCTGGGTGGTTAACACTGTTTAGAATACCTTTTTTTAAACCTTGTCCTCTGTACCCATGCAGGTTTATAATTGGATGCAGATCCTGGCCTTGAACCCTGTACGTAGACCATTTTCCAAACCCCCACTCACTCCTGGAAGGCCTACTCGTGATGTGGAATCACCCTGTGTTGTGACCTGGATGCCTATTCAGGTGAGTAGGTGGACCCCACTCCTACATGGTGGTGACACTTGTCACTGCCCCAAGGTATGGGGCCCACTCTCGCTGCTGGGTGGTTAACACTGTTTAGAATACCTTTTTTTAACCTTGTCCTCTGTACCCATGCAGGTTTACAATTGGATGCAGATCCTGGCATTGAACCCTGTACGTAGACCATTTTCCAAACCCCCACTCACTCCTGGAAGGCCTACTTGTGATGTGGAATCACCCTGTGTTGTGACCTGGATGCCTATTCAGGTGAGTAGGTGGACCCCACTCCTACATGGGGTGACACTTGTCACTGCCCCAAGGTATGGGGCCCACTCTCGCTGCTGGGTGGTTAACACTGTTTAGAATACCTTTTTTTAAACCTTGTCCTCTGTACCCATGCAGGTTTACAATTGGATGCAGATCCTTGCCTTGAACCCTGTACGTAGACCATTTTCCAAATCCCCACTCACTCCTGGAAGGCCTACTTGTGATGTGGAATCACCCTGTGTTGTGACCTGGATGCCTATTCAGGTGAGTAGGTGGACCCCACTCCTACATGGTGGTGACACTTGTCACTGCCCCAAGGTATGGGGCCCACTCTCGCTGCTGGGTGGTTAACACTGTTTAGCATACCTTTTTTTTTTAACTTGTCCTCTGTACCCATGCAGGTTTATAATTGGATGCAGATCCTGGCATTGAACCCTGTACGTAGACCATTTTCCAAACCCCCACTCACTCCTGGAAGGCCTACTTGTGATGTGGAATCACCCTGTGTTGTGACCTGGATGCCTATTCAGGTGAGTAGGTGGACCCCACTCCTACATGGTGGTGACACTTGTCACTGCCCCAAGTTATGGGGCCCACTCTCGCTGCTGGGTGGTTAACACTGTTTAGAATACCTTTTTTTAAACCTTGTCCTTTGTACCCATGCAGGTTTACAATTGGATGCACATCCTGGCCTTGAACCCTGTACGTAGACCATTTTCCAAACTCCCACTCACTCCTGGAAGGCCTACTTGTGATGTGGAATCACCCGGTGTTGTGACCTGGATGCCTATTCAGGTGAGTAGGTGGACCCCACTCCTACATGGTGGTGACACTTGTCACTGCCCCAAGGTATGGGGCCCACTCTCGCTGCTGGGTGGTTAACACTGTTTAGAATACCTTTTTTTAAACCTTGTCCTCTGTACCCATGCAGATTTACAATTGGATGCAGATCCTGGCCTTGAACCCTGTACGTAGACCATTTTCCAAACCCCCACTCACTCCTGGAAGGCCTACTTGTGATGTGGAATCACCCTGTGTTGTGACCTGGATGCCTATTCAGGTGAGTAGGTGGACCCCACTCCTACATGGTGGTGACACTTGTCACTGCCCCAAGGTATGGGGCCCACTCTCGCTGCTGGGTGGTTAACACTGTTTAGAATACCTTTTTTTAAACCTTGTCCTCTGTACCCATGCAGGTTTACAATTGCATGCAGATTCTGGCCTTGAACCCTGTACGTAGACCATTTTCCAAACCCCACTCACTCCTGGAAGGCCTACTTGTGATGTGGAATCACCCTGTGTTGTGACCTGGATGCCTATTCAGGTGAGTAGGTGGACCCCACTCCTACATAGTGGTGACACTTGTCACTGCCCCAAGGTATGGGGCCCACTCTCGCTGCTGGGTGGTTAACACTGTTTAGAATACCTTTTTTTAACCTTGTCCTCTGTACCCATGCAGGTTTACAATTGGATGCAGATCCTGGCCTTGAACCCTGTACGTAGACCATTTTCCAAACCCCCACTCACTCCTGGAAGGCCTACTTGTGATGTGGAATCACCCTGTGTTGTGACCTGGATGCCTATTCAGGTGAGTAGGTGGACCCCACTTCTACATGGTGGTAACACTTGTCACTGCCCCAAGGTATGGGGCCCACTCTCGCTGCTGGGTGGTTAACACTGTTTAGAATACCTTTTTTTTAAACCTTGTCCTCTGTACCCATGCAGGTTTACAATTGGATGCAGATCCTGGCCTTGAACCTTGTACTTAGACCATTTTCCAAACCCCCACTGACTCCTGGAAGGCCTACTTGTGATGTGGAATCACCCTGTGTTGTGACCTGGATGCCTATTCAGGTGAGTAGGTGGACCCCACTCCTACATGGTGGTGACACTTGACACTGCCCCAAGGTATGGGGCCCACTCTCGCTGCTGGGTGGTTAACACTGTTTAGAATACCTTTTTTTAAACCTTGTCCTCTGTACCCATGCAGGTGTACAATTGGATGCACATCCTGGCCTTGAACCCTGTACGTAGACCATTTTCCAAACCCCCACTCACTTCTGGAAGGCCTTCTTGTGATGTGGAATCACCCTGTGTTGTGACCTGGATGCCTATTCAGGTGAGTAGGTGGACCCCACTCCTACATGGTGGTGACACTTGTCACTGCCCCAAGGTATGGGGCCCACTCTCGCTGCTGGGTGGTTAACACTGTCTAGAATACCTTTTTTTAAACCTTGTCCTCTACCCATGCAGGTTTACAATTAGATGCACATCCTGGCCTTGAACCCTGTACGTAGACCATTTTCCAAACCCCCACTCACTCCTGCAAGGCCTACTTGTGATGTGGAATCACCCTGTGTTGTGACCTGGATGCCTATTCAGGTGAGTAGGTGGACCCCACTCCTACATGGTGGTGACACTTGTCACTGCCCCAAGGTATGGGGCCCACTCTCGCTGCTGGGTGGTTAACACTGTTTAGAATACCTTTTTTTAAACCTTGTCCTCTGTACCCATGCAGGTTTACAATTGGATGCAGATCCTTGCCTTGAACCCTGTACGTAGACCATTTTCCAAACCCCACTCACTCCTGGAAGGCCTACTTGTGATGTGGAATCACCCTGTGTTGTGACCTGGATGCCTATTCAGG
Source organism: Pseudophryne corroboree (assembly GCF_028390025.1). Classification (NCBI taxonomy): domain Eukaryota; kingdom Metazoa; phylum Chordata; class Amphibia; order Anura; family Myobatrachidae; genus Pseudophryne; species Pseudophryne corroboree. The sequence goes on from NC_086447.1 coordinate 851,027,295, forward strand.
TGAGTAGGTGGACCCCACTCCTACATGGTGGTGACACTTGTCACTGCCCCAAGGTATGGGGCCCACTCTCGCTGCTGGGTAGTTAAAACTGTTTAGAATACCTTTTTTTAACCTTGTCCTCTGTACCCATGCAGGTTTACAATTGGATGCAGATCCTGGCCTTGAACCCTGTACGTAGACCATTTTCCAAACCCCCACTCACTCCTGGAAGGCCTACTTGTGATGTGGAATCACCCTGTGTTGTGACCTGGATGCCTATTCAGGTGAGTAGGTGGACCCCACTCCTACATGGTGGTAACACTTGTCACTGCCCGAAGGTATGGGGCCCACTCTCGCTGCTGGGTGGTTAACACTGTTTAGAATACCTTTTTTTAAACCTTGTCCTCTGTACCCATGCAGGTTTACAATTGGATGCAGATCCTGGCCTTGAACCCTGTACGTAGACCATTTTCCAAATCCCCACTCACTCCTGGAAGGCCTACTTGTGATGTGGAATCACCCTGTGTTGTGACCTGGATGCCTATTCAGGTGAGTAGGTGGACCCCACTCCTACATGGTGGTGACACTTGTCACTGCCCCAAGGTATGGGGCCCACTCTCGCTGCTGGGTGGTTAACACTGTCTAGAATACCTTTTTTTAAACCTTGTCCTCTACCTATGCAGGTTTACAATTAGATGCACATCCTGGCCTTGAACCCTGTACGTAGACCCTTTTCCAAACCCCCACTCACTCCTGGAAGGCCTACTTGTGATGTGGAATCACCCTGTGTTGTGACCTGGATGCCTATTCAGGTGAGTAGGTGGACCCCACTCCTACATGATGGTAACACTTGTCACTGCCCCAAGGTATGGGGCCCACTCTCGCTGCTGGGTGGTTAACACTGTTTAGAATACCTTTTTTTAAACCTTGTCCTCTGTACCCATGCAGGTTTACAATTGGATGCAGATCCTGGCCTTGAACCCTGTACGTAGACCATTTTCCAAACCCCCCACTGACTCCTGGAAGGCCTACTTGTGATGTGGAATCACCATGTGTTGTGACCTGGATGCCTATTCAGGTGAGTAGGTGGACCCCACTCCTACATGGTGGTGACACTTGTCACTGCCCCAAGGTATGGGGCCCACTCTCGCTGCTGGGTGGTTAACACTGTTTAGAATACCTTTTTTTAAACCTTGTCCTCTGTACCCATGCAGGTTTACAATTGGATGCACATCCTGGCCTTGAACCCTGTACGTAGACCATTTTCCAAACCCCCACTCACTCCTGGAAGGCCTACTTGTGATGTGGAATCACCCTGTGTTGTGACCTGGATGCCTATTCAGGTGAGTAGGTGGACCCCACCCCTACATGGTGGTGACACTTGTCACTGCCCCAAGGTATGGGGCCCACTCTCGCTGCTGGGTGGTTAACACTGTTTAGAATACCTTTTTTTAAACCTTGTCCTCTGTACCCATGCAGGTTTACAATTGGATGTAGATCCTGGCCTTGAGCCCTGTACGTAGACCATTTTCCAAATCCCCACTCACTCCTGGAAGGCCTACTTGTGATGTGGAATCACCCTGTGTTGTGACCTGGATGCCTATTCAGGTGAGTAGGTGGACCCCACTCCTACATGGTGGTGACACTTGTCACTGCCCCAAGGTATGGGGCCCACTCTCGCTGCTGGGTGTTTAACACTGTTTAGAATACCTTTTTTTAAACCTTGTCCTCTGTACCCATGCAGGTTTACAATTGGATGCAGATCCTGGCCATGAACCCTGTACGTAGACCATTTTCCAAACCCACACTCATTCCTGGAAGGCCTACTCGTGATGTGGAATCACCCTGTGTTGTGACCTGGATGCCTATTCAGGTGAGTAGGTGGACCCCACTCCTACATGGTGGTGACACTTGTCACTGCCCCAAGGTATGGGGCCCACTCTCGCTGCTGGGTGGTTAACACTGTTTAGAATACCTTTTTTTAAACCTTGTCCTCTGTACCCATGCAGGTTTACAATTGGATGTAGATCCTTGCCTTGAACCCTGTACGTAGACCATTTTCCAAACCCCCACTCACTCCTGCAAGGCCTACTTGTGATGTGGAATCACCCTGTGTTGTGACCTGGATGCCTATTCAGGTGAGTAGGTGGACCCCACTCCTACATGGTGGTGACACTTGTCACTGCCCCAAGGTATGGGGCCCACTCTCGCTGCTGGGTAGTTAACACTGTTTAGAATACCTTTTTTTAACCTTGTCCTCTGTACCCATGCAGGTTTACAATTGGATGCAGATCCTGGCCTTGAACCCTGTACGTAGACCATTTTCCAAACCCCCACTCACTCCTGGAAGGCCTACTTGTGATGTGGAATCACCCTGTGTTGTGACCTGGATGCCTATTCAGGTGAGTAGGTGGACCCCACTCCTACATGGTGGTAACACTTGTCACTGCCCGAAGGTATGGTGCCCACTCTCGCTGCTGGGTGGTTAACACTGTTTAGAATACCTTTTTTTAAACCTTGTCCTCTGTACCCATGCAGGTTTACAATTGGATGCAGATCCTGGCCTTGAACCCTGTACGTAGACCATTTTCCAAATCCCCACTCACTCCTGGAAGGCCTACTTGTGATGTGGAATCACCCTGTGTTGTGACCTGGATGCCTATTCAGGTGAGTAGGTGGACCCCACTCCTACATGGTGGTGACACTTGTCACTGCCCCAAGGTATGGGGCCCACTCTCGCTGCTGGGTGGTTAACACTGTCTAGAATACCTTTTTTTAAACCTTGTCCTCTACCCATGCAGGTTTACAATTAGATACACATCCTGGCCTTGAACCCTGTACGTAGACCATTTTCCAAACCCCCACTCACTCCTGGAAGGCCTACTTGTGATGTGGAATCACCCTGTGTTGTGACCTGGATGCCTATTCAGGTGAGTAGGTGGACCCCACTCCTACATGGTGGTGACACTTGTCACTGCCCCAAGGTATGGGGCCCACTCTCGCTGCTGGGTGGTTAACACTGTCTAGAATACCTTTTTTTAAACCTTGTCCTCTACCCATGCAGGTTTACAATTAGATGCACATCCTGGCCTTGAACCCTGTACGTAGACCATTTTCCAAACCCACACTCACTCCTGGAAGGCCTACTTGTGATGTGGAATCACCCTGTGTTGTGACCTGGATGCCTATTCAGGTGAGTAGGTGGACCCCACTCCTACATGGTGGTGACACTTGTCACTGACCCAAGGTATGGGTCCACTCTCGCTGCTGGGTGGTTAACACTGTTTAGAATACCTTTTTTTAACCTTGTCCTCTGTACCCATGCAGGTTTACAATTGGATGCAGATCCTGGCCTTGAACCCTGTACGTAGACCATTTTCCAAACTCCCACTCACTCCTGGAAGGCCTACTTGTGATGTGGAATCACCCTGTGTTGTGACCTGGATGCCTATTCAGGTGAGTAGGTGGACCCCACTCCTACATGATGGTAACACTTGTCACTGCCCCAAGGTTTGGGGCCCACTCTCGCTGCTGGGTGGTTAACACTGTTTAGAATACCTTTTTTTAAACCTTGTCCTTTGTACCCATGCAGGTTTACAATTGGATGCAGATCCTGGCCTTGAACCCTGTACACAGACCATTTTCCAAACCCCCCACTGACTCCTGGAAGGCCTACTTGTGATGTGGAATCACCCTGTGTTGTGACCTGGATGCCTATTCAGGTGAGTAGGTGGACCCCACTCCTACATGGTGGTGACACTTGTCACTGCCCCAAGGTATGGGGCCCACTCTCGCTGCTGGGTGGTTAACACTGTTTAGAATACCTTTTTTTAAACCTTGTCCTCTGTACCCATGCAGGTTTACAATTGGATGCACATCCTGGCCTTGAACCCTGTACGTAGACCATTTTCCAAACCCCCACTCACTCCTGGAAGGCCTACTTGTGATGTGGAATCACCCTGTGTTGTGACCTGGATGCCTATTCAGGTGAGTAGGTGGACCCCACCCCTACATGGTGGTGACACTTGTCACTGCCCCAAGGTATGGGGCCCACTCTCGCTGCTGGGTGGTTAACACTGTTTAGAATACCTTTTTTTAAACCTTGTCCTCTGTACCCATGCAGGTTTACAATTGGATGTAGATCCTGGCCTTGAACCCTGTACGTAGACCATTTTCCAAATCCCCACTCACTCCTGGAAGGCCTACTTGTGATGGTGAATCACCCTGTGTTGTGACCTGGATGCCTATTCAGGTGAGTAGGTGGACCCCACTCCTACATGGTGGTGACACTTGTCACTGCCCCAAGGTATGGGGCCCACTCTCGCTGCTGGGTGGTTAACACTGTTTAGAATACCTTTTTTTAAACCTTGTCCTCTGTACCCATGCAGGTTTACAATTGGATGCAGATCCTGGCCATGAACCCTGTACGTAGACCATTTTCCAAACCCACACTCACTCCTGGAAGGCCTACTCGTGATGTGGAATCACCCTGTGTTGTGACCTGGATGCCTATTCAGGTGAGTAGGTGGACCCCACTCCTACATGGTGGTGACACTTGTCACTGCCCCAAGGTATGGGGCCCACTCTCGCTGCTGGGTGGTTAACACTGTTTAGAATACCTTTTTTTAAACCTTGTCCTCTGTACCCATGCAGGTTTACAATTGGATGTAGATCCTGGCCTTGAACCCTGGCCCTCATTCCGAGTTGATCGGTCGCAAGGCGAATTTAGCAGAGTTACACACGCTAAGCCGCCGCCTACTGGGAGTGAATCTTAGCTTCTTAAAATTGCGACCGATGTATTCGCAATATTGCGATTACTAACTACTTAGCAGTTTCAGAGTAGCTCCAGACTTACTCTGCCTGTGCGATCATTTCAGTGCTTGTCGTTCCTGGTTGACGTCACAAACACACCCAGCGTTCGCCCAGGCACTCCCACCGTTTCCCCGGCCACTCCTGCGTTTTTTCCGGAAACGGTAGCGTTTTCAGCCACACGCCCCTGAAACGCCGTGTTTCCGCCCAGTAACACCCATTTCCTGTCAATCACATTACGATCGCCGGAGCGAAGAAAAAGCCGTGAGTAAAAATACTTTCATCATAGTAAAGTTACTTGGCGCAGTCGCAGTGCGAACATTGCGCATGCGTACTAAGCGGATTTTCACTGCGATGCGATGAAAAATACCGAGCGAACAACTCGGAATGAGGGCCCCTGTACGTAGACCATTTTCCAAACCCCACTCACTCCTGGAAGGCCTACTTGTGATGTGGAATCATCCTGTGTTGTGACCTGGATGCCTATTCAGGTGAGTAGGTGGACCCCACTCCTACATGGTGGTGACACTTGTCACTGTCCCAAGGTATGGGGCCCACTCTCGCTGCTGGGTGGTTAACACTGTTTAGAATACCTTTTTTTAACCTTGTCCTCTGTACCCATGCAGGTTTACAATTGGATGCAGATCCTGGCCTTGAACCCTGTACGTAGACCATTTTCCAAATCCCCACTCACTCCTGGAAGGCCTACTTGTGATGTGGAATCACCCTGTGTTGTGACCTGGATGCCTATTCAGGTGAGTAGGTGGACCCCACTCCTACATGGTGGTGACACTTGTCACTGCCCCAAGGTATGGGGCCCACTCTCGCTGCTGGGTGGTTAACACTGTTTAGAAGACCTTTTTTTAACCTTGTCCTCTGTACCCATGCAGGTTTACAATTGGATGCAGATCCTGGCCTTGAACCCTGTACATAGACCATTTTCCAAATCCCCACTCACTCCTGGAAGGCCTACTTGTGATGTGGAATCACCCTGTGTTGTGACCTGGATGCCTATTCAGGTGAGTAGGTGGACCCCACTCCTACATGGTGGTGACACTTGTCACTGCCAGAGCCGGCCTTAGGCATAGGCAATCTAGGCAATTGCCTAGGGCATTTGATATGCCTAGGGGCATCAGCAGCTTCTGCTGATTAAAATGATATGCGGCATGCCTATATTCTGTGTGTAGCATTTCATATGCAGATACAGCCACAGTCTCACACAGTATATAGGCATGCTGCATATCAGTTTAATCAGTAGAAGCTGCTTGTGCATCCTAGCCACATAGTAATGCAAATAAGATGCATTTTCATTAAAAAAGATGCCAGATGTTAGCATTGAGGCAAGATTTATGAGGACACATCTGTATCCAAGCAGAGGCAGAGGTCACAGTGTTAGTGGCAGTGTGATTGCTGTGTGCATGTGAGTGGGTTGGTTGTGCAGTAGTGTTCGGACTATGTGTAAGGAGCATTATGTGTGTCATGTAAAAATGCATTAATAATGTGCAACATATGTGTAAGAGGCCACTATGCGTGTCATTATGTGTATAAGGGCATTAATAATGTGCGGCATATGTGTAAAAGATTACTACTGTATGTGTGTCATTATGTGTATAGAGGCACTAATAATGTGCAGCAAATGTGTAGGGGGCACTATGTGTGTCATTATGTGTATAAGGGCATTAATAATGTGCAGCTTATGTGTAAGGGACATTATGTGTAAAAGGGCATTAATAAAGGTTGTCATAATGTGTAAGGCGCATTATGTTTATAAGGACATTAATGATGTGTCTCATATGTGTAAGGGGCATTACTGTGTGGAACTATGGAGGTCATTCCGAGTTGTTCGCTCGCAAGGCGATTTTAGCAGAGTTGCTCACGCTAAGCCGCCGCCTACTGGGAGTGAATCTTAGCATCTTAAAATTGCGAACGATGTATTCGCAATATTGCGATTACACACCTCGTAGCAGTTTCTGAGTAGCTTCAGACTTACTCGGCATCTGCGATCAGTTCAGTGCTTGTCGTTCCTGGTTTGACGTCACAAACACTCCCAGCGTTCGCCCAGACACTCCTCCATTTCTCCGGCCACTCCTGCGTTTTTTCCGGAAACGGTAGCGTTTTTTCCCACACGCCCATAAAACGGCCTGTTTCCGCCCAGTAACACCCATTTCCTGTCAATCACATTACGATAGCAAATTTACTTGGCGCAGTTGCAGTGCGGACATTGAGCATTCGCATTAAGCGGAAAATCGCTGCGATGCGAATATTTTTACCGAGCGAACAACTCGGAATGAGGGCCCATGTGTATAAATGCATTACTAATGTGTGGCATTATGTGTATAAGGTGCTCTACTATGTGGCGTTGCGTATAGAATGGGCACTACTGTGTCGTCTAATTTGAATAAAGAGTAATAGGGTGTGATGTAATGTGAATAAGGGGCTCTACTGTGAGTAGTAACGTTTATAAGATAAAGTGATACTACTGTGGGATGTAATATGAATTATGAACACTATCGCATGATCAAATGTGAATAAAGTTGCAGTACTGTGTGGCGTAATTGGAATTGGGGTTACTATTGTGTGGCCATGCCCCTTGCCAGCAAAAACACACCCCTTTTTGGGCTGTGCGCCAAATGTGCAAACTGTTCCTATTTAAAATATAGGGGGTACAAACACCAAAATAAGGACTGCTATGGGTGAGGGGTGATGGTGCTGGGAAAGAGGTGCAAGGTCAGAGGCGGAACCAGCGGTGGTGCTAGGGGGCACCAGCCAAAATCTTGCCTAGGGCATCATATTGGTTAGGGCCGGCTCTGGTCACTGCCCCAAGGTATGGGGCCCACTCTCGCTGCTGGGTGGTTAACACTGTTTAGAATACCTTTTTTTAACCTTGTCCTCTGTACCCATGCAGGTTTACAATTGGATGCAGATCCTGGCCTTGAACCCTGTACGTAGACCATTTTCCAAACCCCACTCACTCCTGGAAGGCCTACTCGTGATGTGGAATCACACTGTGTTGTGACCTGGATGCCTATTCAGGTGAGTAGGTGGACCCCACTCCTACATGGTGGTGACACTTGTCACTGCCCCAAGGTATGGGGCCCACTCTCGCTGCTGGGTGGTTAACACTGTTTAGAATACCTTTTTTTAACCTTGTCCTCTGTACCCATGCAGGTTTACAATTGGATGCAGATCCTGGCCTTGAACCCTGTACGTAGACCATTTTCCAAATCCCCACTCACTCCTGGAAGGCCTACTTGTGATGTGGAATCACCCTGTGTTGTGACCTGGATGCCTATTCAGGTGAGTAGGTGGACCCCACTCCTACATGGTGGTGACACTTGTCACTGCCCCAAGGTATGGGGCCCACTCTCGCTGCTGGGTGGTTAACACTGTTTAGAAGACCTTTTTTTAACCTTGTCCTCTGTACCCATGCAGGTTTACAATTGGATGCAGATCCTGGCCTTGAACCCTGTACGTAGACCATTTTCCAAATCCCCACTCACTCCTGGAAGGCCTACTTGTGATGTGGAATCACCCTGTGTTGTGACCTGGATGCCTATTCAGGTGAGTAGGTGGACCCCACTCCTACATGGTGGTGACACTTGTCACTGCCAGAGCCGGCCTTAGGCATAGGCAATCTAGGCAATTGCCTAGGGCATTTGATATGCCTAGGGGCATCAGCAGCTTCTGCTGATTAAAATGATATGCGGCATGCCTATATTCTGTGTGTAGCATTTCATATGCAGATACAGCCACAGTCTCACACAGTATATAGGCATGCTGCATATCAGTTTAATCAGTAGAAGCTGCTTGTGCATCCTAGCCACATAGTAATGCAAATAAGATGCATTTTCATTAAAAAAGATGCCAGATGTTAGCATTGAGGCAAGATTTATGAGGACACATCTGTATCCAAGCAGAGGCAGAGGTCACAGTGTTAGTGGCAGTGTGATTGCTGTGTGCATGTGAGTGGGTTGGTTGTGCAGTAGTGTTCGGACTATGTGTAAGGAGCATTATGTGTGTCATGTAAAAATGCATTAATAATGTGCAACATATGTGTAAGAGGCCACTATGCGTGTCATTATGTGTATAAGGGCATTAATAATGTGCGGCATATGTGTAAAAGATTACTACTGTATGTGTGTCATTATGTGTATAGAGGCACTAATAATGTGCAGCAAATGTGTAGGGGGCACTATGTGTGTCATTATGTGTATAAGGGCATTAATAATGTGCAGCTTATGTGTAAGGGACATTATGTGTAAAAGGGCATTAATAAAGGTTGTCATAATGTGTAAGGCGCATTATGTTTATAAGGACATTAATGATGTGTCTCATATGTGTAAGGGGCATTACTGTGTGGAACTATGGAGGTCATTCCGAGTTGTTCGCTCGCAAGGCGATTTTAGCAGAGTTGCTCACGCTAAGCCGCCGCCTACTGGGAGTGAATCTTAGCATCTTAAAATTGCGAACGATGTATTCGCAATATTGCGATTACACACCTCGTAGCAGTTTCTGAGTAGCTTCAGACTTACTCGGCATCTGCGATCAGTTCAGTGCTTGTCGTTCCTGGTTTGACGTCACAAACACTCCCAGCGTTCGCCCAGACACTCCTCCATTTCTCCGGCCACTCCTGCGTTTTTTCCGGAAACGGTAGCGTTTTTTCCCACACGCCCATAAAACGGCCTGTTTCCGCCCAGTAACACCCATTTCCTGTCAATCACATTACGATCGCCAGACCGATGAAAAAGCCGTGAGTAAAATTACTAAGTGCATAGCAAATTTACTTGGCGCAGTTGCAGTGCGGACATTGAGCATTCGCATTAAGCGGAAAATCGCTGCGATGCGAATATTTTTACCGAGCGAACAACTCGGAATGAGGGCCCATGTGTATAAATGCATTACTAATGTGTGGCATTATGTGTATAAGGTGCTCTACTATGTGGCGTTGCGTATAGAATGGGCACTACTGTGTCGTCTAATTTGAATAAAGAGTAATAGGGTGTGATGTAATGTGAATAAGGGGCTCTACTGTGAGTAGTAACGTTTATAAGATAAAGTGATACTACTGTGGGATGTAATATGAATTATGAACACTATCGCATGATCAAATGTGAATAAAGTTGCAGTACTGTGTGGCGTAATTGGAATTGGGGTTACTATTGTGTGGCCATGCCCCTTGCCAGCAAAAACACACCCCTTTTTGGGCTGTGCGCCAAATGTGCAAACTGTTCCTATTTAAAATATAGGGGGTACAAACACCAAAATAAGGACTGCTATGGGTGAGGGGTGATGGTGCTGGGAAAGAGGTGCAAGGTCAGAGGCGGAACCAGCGGTGGTGCTAGGGGGCACCAGCCAAAATCTTGCCTAGGGCATCATATTGGTTAGGGCCGGCTCTGGTCACTGCCCCAAGGTATGGGGCCCACTCTCGCTGCTGGGTGGTTAACACTGTTTAGAATACCTTTTTTTAACCTTGTCCTCTGTACCCATGCAGGTTTACAATTGGATGCAGATCCTGGCCTTGAACCCTGTACGTAGACCATTTTCCAAACCCCACTCACTCCTGGAAGGCCTACTCGTGATGTGGAATCACACTGTGTTGTGACCTGGATGCCTATTCAGGTGAGTAGGTGGACCCCACTCCTACATGGTGGTGACACTTGTCACTGCCCCAAGGTATGGGGCCCACTCTCGCTGCTGGGTGGTTAACACTGTTTAGAATACCTTTTTTTAACCTTGTCCTCTGTACCCATGCAGGTTTACAATTGGATGCAGATCCTGGCCTTGAACCCTGTACGTAGACCATTTTCCAAATCCCCACTCACTCCTGGAAGGCCTACTTGTGATGTGGAATCACCCTGTGTTGTGACCTGGATGCCTATTCAGGTGAGTAGGTGGACCCCACTCCTACATGGTGGTGACACTTGTCACTGCCCCAAGGTATGGGGCCCACTCTCGCTGCTGGGTGGTTAACACTGTTTAGAAGACCTTTTTTTAACCTTGTCCTCTGTACCCATGCAGGTTTACAATTGGATGCAGATCCTGGCCTTGAACCCTGTACGTAGACCATTTTCCAAATCCCCACTCACTCCTGGAAGGCCTACTTGTGATGTGGAATCACCCTGTGTTGTGACCTGGATGCCTATTCAGGTGAGTAGGTGGACCCCACTCCTACATGGTGGTGACACTTGTCACTGCCAGAGCCGGCCTTAGGCATAGGCAATCTAGGCAATTGCCTAGGGCATTTGATATGCCTAGGGGCATCAGCAGCTTCTGCTGATTAAAATGATATGCGGCATGCCTATATTCTGTGTGTAGCATTTCATATGCAGATACAGCCACAGTCTCACACAGTATATAGGCATGCTGCATATCAGTTTAATCAGTAGAAGCTGCTTGTGCATCCTAGCCACATAGTAATGCAAATAAGATGCATTTTCATTAAAAAAGATGCCAGATGTTAGCATTGAGGCAAGATTTATGAGGACACATCTGTATCCAAGCAGAGGCAGAGGTCACAGTGTTAGTGGCAGTGTGATTGCTGTGTGCATGTGAGTGGGTTGGTTGTGCAGTAGTGTTCGGACTATGTGTAAGGAGCATTATGTGTGTCATGTAAAAATGCATTAATAATGTGCAACATATGTGTAAGAGGCCACTATGCGTGTCATTATGTGTATAAGGGCATTAATAATGTGCGGCATATGTGTAAAAGATTACTACTGTATGTGTGTCATTATGTGTATAGAGGCACTAATAATGTGCAGCAAATGTGTAGGGGGCACTATGTGTGTCATTATGTGTATAAGGGCATTAATAATGTGCAGCTTATGTGTAAGGGACATTATGTGTAAAAGGGCATTAATAAAGGTTGTCATAATGTGTAAGGCGCATTATGTTTATAAGGACATTAATGATGTGTCTCATATGTGTAAGGGGCATTACTGTGTGGAACTATGGAGGTCATTCCGAGTTGTTCGCTCGCAAGGCGATTTTAGCAGAGTTGCTCACGCTAAGCCGCCGCCTACTGGGAGTGAATCTTAGCATCTTAAAATTGCGAACGATGTATTCGCAATATTGCGATTACACACCTCGTAGCAGTTTCTGAGTAGCTTCAGACTTACTCGGCATCTGCGATCAGTTCAGTGCTTGTCGTTCCTGGTTTGACGTCACAAACACTCCCAGCGTTCGCCCAGACACTCCTCCATTTCTCCGGCCACTCCTGCGTTTTTTCCGGAAACGGTAGCGTTTTTTCCCACACGCCCATAAAACGGCCTGTTTCCGCCCAGTAACACCCATTTCCTGTCAATCACATTACGATCGCCAGACCGATGAAAAAGCCGTGAGTAAAATTACTAAGTGCATAGCAAATTTACTTGGCGCAGTTGCAGTGCGGACATTGAGCATTCGCATTAAGCGGAAAATCGCTGCGATGCGAATATTTTTACCGAGCGAACAACTCGGAATGAGGGCCCATGTGTATAAATGCATTACTAATGTGTGGCATTATGTGTATAAGGTGCTCTACTATGTGGCGTTGCGTATAGAATGGGCACTACTGTGTCGTCTAATTTGAATAAAGAGTAATAGGGTGTGATGTAATGTGAATAAGGGGCTCTACTGTGAGTAGTAACGTTTATAAGATAAAGTGATACTACTGTGGGATGTAATATGAATTATGAACACTATCGCATGATCAAATGTGAATAAAGTTGCAGTACTGTGTGGCGTAATTGGAATTGGGGTTACTATTGTGTGGCCATGCCCCTTGCCAGCAAAAACACACCCCTTTTTGGGCTGTGCGCCAAATGTGCAAACTGTTCCTATTTAAAATATAGGGGGTACAAACACCAAAATAAGGACTGCTATGGGTGAGGGGTGATGGTGCTGGGAAAGAGGTGCAAGGTCAGAGGCGGAACCAGCGGTGGTGCTAGGGGGCACCAGCCAAAATCTTGCCTAGGGCATCATATTGGTTAGGGCCGGCTCTGGTCACTGCCCCAAGGTATGGGGCCCCACTCTCGCTGCTGGGGGGGTTTGGTGACGACTTTGGCTTGTGTTAGTGGGTTAATTGGTTGGTAACACTGTTTAGAATACCTTTTTTTAACCTTGTCCTCTGTACCCATGCAGGTTTACAATTGGATGCAGATCCTGGCCTTGAACCCTGTACGTAGACCATTTTCCAAACCCCACTCACTCCTGGAAGGCCTACTCGTGATGTGGAATCACACTGTGTTGTGACCTGGATGCCTATTCAGGTGAGTAGGTGGACCCCACTCCTACATGGTGGTGACACTTGTCACTGCCCCAAGGTATGGGGCCCACTCTCGCTGCTGGGTGGTTATCACTGTTTAGAATACCTTTTTTTAACCTTGTCCTCTGTACCCATGCAGGTTTACAATTGGATGCAGATCCTGGCCTTGAACCCTGTACGTAGACCATTTTCCAAATCCCCACTCACTCCTGGAAGGCCTACTTGTGATGTGGAATCACCCTGTGTTGTGACCTGGATGCCTATTCAGGTGAGTAGGTGGACCCCACTCCTACATGGTGGTGACACTTGTCACTGCCCCAAGGTATGGGGCCCACTCTCGCTGCTGGGTGGTTAACACTGTTTAGAATACCTTTTTTTAAACCTTGTCCTCTGTACCCATGCAGGTTTACAATTGGATGCAGATCCTGGCATTGAACCCTGTACGTAGACCATTTTCCAAACCCCCACTCACTCCTGGAAGGCCTACTTGTGATGTGGAATCACCCTGTGTTGTGACCTGGATGCCTATTCAGGTGAGTAGGTGGACCCCATTCCTACATGGTGGTGACACTTGTCACTGCCCCAAGGTATGGGGCCTACTCTCGCTGCTGGTTGGTTAACACTGTTTAGAATACCTTTTTTTAAACCTTGTCCTCTGTACCCATGCAGGTTTACAATTGGATGTAGATCCTGGCATTGAACCCTGTACGTAGACCATTTTCCAAACCCCCACTCACTCCTGGAAGGCCTACTTGTGATGTGGAATCACCCTGTGTTGTGACCTGGATGCCTATTCAGGTGAGTAGGTGGACCCCACTCCTACATGGTGGTGACACTTGTCACTGCCCCAAGGTATGGGGCCCACTCTCGCTGCTGGGTGGTTAACACTGTCTAGAATACCTTTTTTTAAACCTTGTCCTCTACCCATGCAGGTTTACAATTAGATGCACATCCTGGCCTTGAACCCTGTACGTAGACCATTTTCCAAACCCCCACTCACTCCTGGAAGGCCTACTTGTGATGTGGAATCACCCTGTGTTGTGACCTGGATGCCTATTCAGGTGAGTAGGTGGACCCCACTCCTACATGGTGGTGACACTTGTCACTGACCCAAGGTATGGGGCCCACTCTCGCTGCTGGGTGGTTAACACTGTTTAGAATACCTTTTTTTAAACCTTGTCCTCTGTACCCATGCAGGTTTACAATTGGATGTAGATCCTGGCCTTGAACCCTGTACGTAGACCATTTTCCAAACCCCCACTCACTCCTGCAAGGCCTACTTGTGATGTGGAATCACCCTGTGTTGTGACCTGGATGCCTATTCAGGTGAGTAGGTGGACCCCACTCCTACATGGTGGTGACACTTGTCACTGCCCCAAGGTATGGGGCCCACTCTCGCTGCTGGGTGGTTAACACTGTTTAGAATACCTTTTTTTAAACCTTGTCCTCTGTACCCATGCAGGTTTACAATTGGATGCAGATCCTGGCCTTGAACCCTGTACGTAGACCATTTTCCAAACCCCACTCACTCCTGGAAGGCCTACTTGTGATGTGGAATCACCCTGTGTTGTGACCTGGATGCCTATTCAGGTGAGTAGGTGGACCCCACTCCTACATGGTGGTGACACTTGTCACTGCCCCAAGGTATGGGGCCCACTCTCGCTGCTGGGTGGTTAACACTGTTTAGAATACCTTTTTTTAAACCTTGTCCTCTGTACCCATGCAGGTTTACAATTGGATGCAGATCCTGGCCTTGAACCCTGTACGTAGACCATTTTCCAAATCCCCACTCACTCCTGGAAGGCCTACTTGTGATGTGGAATCACCCTGTGTTGTGACCTGGATGCCTATTCAGGTGAGTAGGTGGACCCCACTCCTACATGGTGGTGACACTTGTCACTGCCCCAAGGTATGGGGCCCACTCTCGCTGCTGGGTGGTTAACACTGTCTAGAATACCTTTTTTTAAACCTTGTCCTCTACCCATGCAGGTTTACAATTAGATGCACATCCTGGCCTTGAACCCTGTACGTAGACCATTTTCCAAACCCCCACTCACTCCTGGAAGGCCTACTTGTGATGTGGAATCACCCTGTGTTGTGACCTGGATGCCTATTCAGGTGAGTAGGTGGACCCCACCCCTACATGGTGGTGACACTTGTCACTGCCCCAAGGTATGGGGCCCACTCTCGCTGCTGGGTGGTTAACACTGTTTAGAATACCTTTTTTTAAACCTTGTCCTCTGTACCCATGCAGGTTTACAATTGGATGTAGATCCTGGCCTTGAACCCTGTACGTAGACCATTTTCCAAATCCCCACTCACTCCTGGAAGGCCTACTTGTGATGTGGAATCACCCTGTGTTGTGACCTGGATGCCTATTCAGGTGAGTAGGTGGACCCCACTCCTACATGGTGGTGACACTTGTCACTGCCCCAAGGTATGGGGCCCACTCTCGCTGCTGGGTGGTTAACACTGTTTAGAATACCTTTTTTTAAACCTTGTCCTCTGTACCCATGCAGGTTTACAATTGGATGCAGATCCTGGCCTTGAACCCTGTACGTAGACCATTTTCCAAACCCCACTCACTCCTGGAAGGCCTACTTGTGATGTGGAATCACCCTGTGTTGTGACCTGGATGCCTATTCAGGTGAGTAGGTGGACCCCACTCCTACATGGTGGTGACACTTGTCACTGCCCCAAGGTATGGGGCCCACTCTCGCTGCTGGGTAGTTAACACTGTTTAGAATACCTTTTTTTAACCTTGTCCTCTGTACCCATGCAGGTTTACAATTGGATGCAGATCCTGGCCTTGAACCCTGTACGTAGACCATTTTCCAAACCCCCACTCACTCCTGGAAGGCCTACTTGTGATGTGGAATCACCCTGTGTTGTGACCTGGATGCCTATTCAGGTGAGTAGGTGGACCCCACTCCTACATGGTGGTAACACTTGTCACTGCCCGAAGGTATGGGGCCCACTCTCGCTGCTTGGTGGTTAACACTGTTTAGAATACCTTTTTTTAAACCTTGTCCTCTGTACCCATGCAGGTTTACAATTGGATGCAGATCCTGGCCTTGAACCCTGTACGTAGACCATTTTCCAAATCCCCACTCACTCCTGGAAGGCCTACTTGTGATGTGGAATCACCCTGTGTTGTGACCTGGATGCCTATTCAGGTGAGTAGGTGGACCCCACTCCTACATGGTGGTGACACTTGTCACTGCCCCAAGTTATGGGGCCCACTCTCGCTGCTGGGTGGTTAACACTGTTTAGAATACCTTTTTTTAAACCTTGTCCTTTGTACCCATGCAGGTTTACAATTGGATGCACATCCTGGCCTTGAACCCTGTACGTAGACCATTTTCCAAACTCCCACTCACTCCTGGAAGGCCTACTCGTGATGTGGAATCACACTGTGTTGTGACCTGGATGCCTATTCAGGTGAGTAGGTGGACCCCACTCCTACATGGTGGTGACACTTGTCACTGCCCCAAGTTATGGGGCCCACTCTCGCTGCTGGGTGGTTAACACTGTTTAGAATACCTTTTTTTAAACCTTGTCCTTTGTACCCATGCAGGTTTACAATTGGATGCACATCCTGGCCTTGAACCCTGTACGTAGACCATTTTCCAAACTCCCACTCACTCCTGGAAGGCCTACTTGTGATGTGGAATCACCTTGTGTTGTGACCTGGATGCCTATTCAGGTGAGTAGGTGGACCCCACTCCTACATGGTGGTGACACTTGTCACTGCCCCAAGGTATGGGGCCCACTCTCGCTGCTGGTTGGTTAACACTGTTTAGAATACCTTTTTTTAAACCTTGTCCTCTGTACCCATGCAGGTTTACAATTGGATGCAGATCCTGGCCTTGAACCCTGTACGTAGACCATTTTCCAAACCCCCACTCACTCCTGGAAGGCCTACTTGTGATGTGGAATCACCCTGTGTTGTGCCCTGGATGCCTATTCAGGTGAGTAGGTGGACCCCACTCCTACATGGTGGTGACACTTGTCACTGCCACAAGGTATGGGGCCCACTCTCGCTGCTGGGTGGTTAACTCTGTCAAGAATACCTTTTTTTAACCTTGTCCTCTGTACCCATGCAGGTTTACAATTGGATGCAGATCCTGGCATTGAACCCTGTACGTAGACCATTTTCCAAACCCCCACTCACTCCTGGAAGGCCTACTTGTGATGTGGAATCACCCTGTGTTGTGACCTGGATGCCTATTCAGGTGAGTAGGTGGACCCCACTCCTACATGGGGTGACACTTGTCACTGCCCCAAGGTATGGGGCCCACTCTCGCTGCTGGGTGGTTAACACTGTTTAGAATACCTTTTTTTAAACCTTGTCCTCTGTACCCATGCAGGTTTACAATTGGATGCAGATCCTGGCCTTGAACCCTGTACGTAGACCATTTTCCAAACCCCCACTCACTCCTGGAAGGCCTACTTGTGATGTGGAATCACCCTGTGTTGTGACATGGATGCCTATTCAGGTGAGTAGGTGGACCCCACTCTTACATGGTGGTTACACTTGTCACTGCCCCAAGGTATGGGGCCCACTCTCGCTGCTGGGTGGTTAACACTGTTTAGAATACCTTTGTTTAAACCTTGTCCTCTGTACCCATGCAGGTTTATAATTGGATGCAGATCCTGGCCTTGAACCCTGTACGTAGACCATTTTCCAAACCCCCACTCACTCCTGGAAGGCCTACTCGTGATGTGGAATCACCCTGTGTTGTGACCTGGATGCCTATTCAGGTGAGTAGGTGGACCCCACTCCTACATGGTGGTGACACTTGTCACTGCCCCAAGGTATGGGGCCCACTCTCGCTGCTGGGTGGTTAACACTGTTTAGAATACCTTTTTTTAACCTTGTCCTCTGTACCCATGCAGGTTTACAATTGGATGCAGATCCTGGCATTGAACCCTGTACGTAGACCATTTTCCAAACCCCCACTCACTCCTGGAAGGCCTACTTGTGATGTGGAATCACCCTGTGTTGTGACCTGGATGCCTATTCAGGTGAGTAGGTGGACCCCACTCCTACATGGGGTGACACTTGTCACTGCCCCAAGGTATGGGGCCCACTCTCGCTGCTGGGTGGTTAACACTGTTTAGAATACCTTTTTTTAAACCTTGTCCTCTGTACCCATGCAGGTTTACAATTGGATGTAGATCCTGGCCTTGAACCCTGTACGTAGACCATTTTCCAAACCCCCACTCACTCCTGCAAGGCCTACTTGTGATGTGGAATCACCCTGTGTTGTGACCTGGATGCCTATTCAGGTGAGTAGGTGGACCCCACTCCTACATGGTGGTGACACTTGTCACTGCCCCAAGGTATGGGGCCCACTCTCGCTGCTGGGTGGTTAACACTGTTTAGAATACCTTTTTTTAAACCTTGTCCTCTGTACCCATGCAGGTTTACAATTGGATGCAGATCCTGGCCTTGAACCCTGTACGTAGACCATTTTCCAAACCCCACTCACTCCTGGAAGGCCTACTTGTGATGTGGAATCACCCTGTGTTGTGACCTGGATGCCTATTCAGGTGAGTAGGTGGACCCCACTCCTACATGGTGGTGACACTTGTCACTGCCCCAAGGTATGGGGCCCACTCTCGCTGCTGGGTGGTTAACACTGTTTAGAATACCTTTTTTTAAACCTTGTCCTCTGTACCCATGCAGGTTTACAATTGGATGCAGATCCTGGCCTTGAACCCTGTACGTAGACCATTTTCCAAATCCCCACTCACTCCTGGAAGGCCTACTTGTGATGTGGAATCACCCTGTGTTGTGACCTGGATGCCTATTCAGGTGAGTAGGTGGACCCCACTCCTACATGGTGGTGACACTTGTCACTGCCCCAAGGTATGGGGCCCACTCTCGCTGCTGGGTGGTTAACACTGTCTAGAATACCTTTTTTTAAACCTTGTCCTCTACCCATGCAGGTTTACAATTAGATGCACATCCTGGCCTTGAACCCTGTACGTAGACCATTTTCCAAACCCCCACTCACTCCTGGAAGGCCTACTTGTGATGTGGAATCACCCTGTGTTGTGACCTGGATGCCTATTCAGGTGAGTAGGTGGACCCCACCCCTACATGGTGGTGACACTTGTCACTGCCCCAAGGTATGGGGCCCACTCTCGCTGCTGGGTGGTTAACACTGTTTAGAATACCTTTTTTTAAACCTTGTCCTCTGTACCCATGCAGGTTTACAATTGGATGTAGATCCTGGCCTTGAACCCTGTACGTAGACCATTTTCCAAATCCCCACTCACTCCTGGAAGGCCTACTTGTGATGTGGAATCACCCTGTGTTGTGACCTGGATGCCTATTCAGGTGAGTAGGTGGACCCCACTCCTACATGGTGGTGACACTTGTCACTGCCCCAAGGTATGGGGCCCACTCTCGCTGCTGGGTGGTTAACACTGTTTAGAATACCTTTTTTTAAACCTTGTCCTCTGTACCCATGCAGGTTTACAATTGGATGCAGATCCTGGCCTTGAACCCTGTACGTAGACCATTTTCCAAACCCCACTCACTCCTGGAAGGCCTACTTGTGATGTGGAATCACCCTGTGTTGTGACCTGGATGCCTATTCAGGTGAGTAGGTGGACCCCACTCCTACATGGTGGTGACACTTGTCACTGCCCCAAGGTATGGGGCCCACTCTCGCTGCTGGGTAGTTAACACTGTTTAGAATACCTTTTTTTAACCTTGTCCTCTGTACCCATGCAGGTTTACAATTGGATGCAGATCCTGGCCTTGAACCCTGTACGTAGACCATTTTCCAAACCCCCACTCACTCCTGGAAGGCCTACTTGTGATGTGGAATCACCCTGTGTTGTGACCTGGATGCCTATTCAGGTGAGTAGGTGGACCCCACTCCTACATGGTGGTAACACTTGTCACTGCCCGAAGGTATGGGGCCCACTCTCGCTGCTTGGTGGTTAACACTGTTTAGAATACCTTTTTTTAAACCTTGTCCTCTGTACCCATGCAGGTTTACAATTGGATGCAGATCCTGGCCTTGAACCCTGTACGTAGACCATTTTCCAAATCCCCACTCACTCCTGGAAGGCCTACTTGTGATGTGGAATCACCCTGTGTTGTGACCTGGATGCCTATTCAGGTGAGTAGGTGGACCCCACTCCTACATGGTGGTGACACTTGTCACTGCCCCAAGTTATGGGGCCCACTCTCGCTGCTGGGTGGTTAACACTGTTTAGAATACCTTTTTTTAAACCTTGTCCTTTGTACCCATGCAGGTTTACAATTGGATGCACATCCTGGCCTTGAACCCTGTACGTAGACCATTTTCCAAACTCCCACTCACTCCTGGAAGGCCTACTCGTGATGTGGAATCACACTGTGTTGTGACCTGGATGCCTATTCAGGTGAGTAGGTGGACCCCACTCCTACATGGTGGTGACACTTGTCACTGCCCCAAGTTATGGGGCCCACTCTCGCTGCTGGGTGGTTAACACTGTTTAGAATACCTTTTTTTAAACCTTGTCCTTTGTACCCATGCAGGTTTACAATTGGATGCACATCCTGGCCTTGAACCCTGTACGTAGACCATTTTCCAAACTCCCACTCACTCCTGGAAGGCCTACTTGTGATGTGGAATCACCTTGTGTTGTGACCTGGATGCCTATTCAGGTGAGTAGGTGGACCCCACTCCTACATGGTGGTGACACTTGTCACTGCCCCAAGGTATGGGGCCCACTCTCGCTGCTGGTTGGTTAACACTGTTTAGAATACCTTTTTTTAAACCTTGTCCTCTGTACCCATGCAGGTTTACAATTGGATGCAGATCCTGGCCTTGAACCCTGTACGTAGACCATTTTCCAAACCCCCACTCACTCCTGGAAGGCCTACTTGTGATGTGGAATCACCCTGTGTTGTGCCCTGGATGCCTATTCAGGTGAGTAGGTGGACCCCACTCCTACATGGTGGTGACACTTGTCACTGCCACAAGGTATGGGGCCCACTCTCGCTGCTGGGTGGTTAACTCTGTCAAGAATACCTTTTTTTAACCTTGTCCTCTGTACCCATGCAGGTTTACAATTGGATGCAGATCCTGGCATTGAACCCTGTACGTAGACCATTTTCCAAACCCCCACTCACTCCTGGAAGGCCTACTTGTGATGTGGAATCACCCTGTGTTGTGACCTGGATGCCTATTCAGGTGAGTAGGTGGACCCCACTCCTACATGTGGTGACACTTGTCACTGCCCCAAGGTATGGGGCCCACTCTCGCTGCTGGGTGGTTAACACTGTTTAGAATACCTTTTTTTAAACCTTGTCCTCTGTACCCATGCAGGTTTACAATTGGATGCAGATCCTGGCCTTGAACCCTGTACGTAGACCATTTTCCAAACCCCCACTCACTCCTGGAAGGCCTACTTGTGATGTGGAATCACCCTGTGTTGTGACATGGATGCCTATTCAGGTGAGTAGGTGGACCCCACTCTTACATGGTGGTTACACTTGTCACTGCCCCAAGGTATGGGGCCCACTCTCGCTGCTGGGTGGTTAACACTGTTTAGAATACCTTTGTTTAAACCTTGTCCTCTGTACCCATGCAAGTTTATAATTGGATGCAGATCCTGGCCTTGAACCCTGTACGTAGACCATTTTCCAAACCCCCACTCACTCCTGGAAGGCCTACTCGTGATGTGGAATCACCCTGTGTTGTGACCTGGATGCCTATTCAGGTGAGTAGGTGGACCCCACTCCTACATGGTGGTGACACTTGTCACTGCCCCAAGGTATGGGGCCCACTCTCGCTGCTGGGTGGTTAACACTGTTTAGAATACCTTTTTTTAACCTTGTCCTCTGTACCCATGCAGGTTTACAATTGGATGCAGATCCTGGCATTGAACCCTGTACGTAGACCATTTTCCAAACCCCCACTCACTCCTGGAAGGCCTACTTGTGATGTGGAATCACCCTGTGTTGTGACCTGGATGCCTATTCAGGTGAGTAGGTGGACCCCACTCCTACATGGGGTGACACTTGTCACTGCCCCAAGGTATGGGGCCCACTCTCGCTGCTGGGTGGTTAACACTGTTTAGAATACCTTTTTTTAAACCTTGTCCTCTGTACCCATGCAGGTTTACAATTGGATGCAGATCCTGGCCTTGAACCCTGTACGTAGACCATTTTCCAAATCCCCACTCACTCCTGGAAGGCCTACTTGTGATGTGGAATCACCCTGTGTTGTGACCTGGATGCCTATTCAGGTGAGTAGGTGGACCCCACTCCTACATGGTGGTGACACTTGTCACTGCCCCAAGGTATGGGGCCCACTCTCGCTGCTGGGTGGTTAACACTGTTTAGCATACCTTTTTTTTTAACTTGTCCTCTGTACCCATGCAGGTTTATAATTGGATGCAGATCCTGGCATTGAACCCTGTACGTAGACCATTTTCCAAACCCCCACTCACTCCTTGAAGGCCTACTTGTGATGTGGAATCACCCTGTGTTGTGACCTGGATGCCTATTCAGGTGAGTAGGTGGACCCCACTCCTACATGGTGGTGATACTTGTCACTGCCCCAAGTTATGGGGCCCACTCTCGCTGCTGGGTGGTTAACACTGTTTAGAATACCTTTTTTTAAACCTTGTCCTTTGTACCCATGCAGGTTTACAATTGGATGCACATCCTGGCCTTGAACCCTGTACGTAGACCATTTTCCAAACTCCCACTCACTCCTGGAAGGCCTACTTGTGATGTGGAATCACCCTGTGTTGTGACCTGGATGCCTATTCAGGTGAGTAGGTGGACCCCACTCCTACATGGTGGTGACACTTGTCACTGCCCCAAGGTATGGGGCCCACTCTCCCTGCTGGGTGGTTAACACTGTTTAGAATACCTTTTTTTAAACCTTGTCCTCTGTACCCATGCAGGTTTACAATTGGATGCAGATCCTGGCCTTGAACCCTATACGTAGACCATTTTCCAAACTCCCACTCACTCCTGGAAGGCCTACTTGTGATGTGGAATCACTCTGTGTTGTGACCTGGATGCCTATTCAGGTAAATAGGTGGACCCCACTCCTACATGGTGGTGACACTTGTCACTGCCCCAAGGTATGGGGCCCACTCTCGCTGCTGGGTGGTTAACACTGTTTAGCATACCTTTTTTTAAACCTTGTCCTCTGTACCCATGCAGGTTTACAATTGGATGCAGATCCTGGCCTTGAACCCTGTACGTAGACCATTTTCCAAACCCCCACTCACTCCTGGAAGGCCTACTTGTGATGTGGAATCACCCTGTGTTGTGCCCTGGATGCCTATTCAGGTGAGTAGGCAGACCCCACTCCTACATGGTGGTGACACTTGTCACTGCCCCAAGGTATGGGGCCCACTCTCGCTGCTGGGTGGTTAACACTGTTTAGAATACCTTTTTTAAACCTTGTCCTCTGTACCCATGCAGGTTTACAATTGGATGCAGATCCTGGCCTTGAACCCTGTACGTAGACCATTTTCCAAATCCCCACTCACTCCTGGAAGGCCTACTTGTGATGTGGAATCACCCTGTGTTGTGACCTGGATGCCTATTCAGGTGAGTAGGTGGACCCCACTCCTACATGGTGGTGACACTTGTCACAGCCCCAAGGTATGGGGCCCACTCTCGCTGCTGGGTGGTTAACACTGTTTAGAATACCTTTTTTTAAACCTTGTCCTCTGTACCCATGCAGGTTTACAATTGGATGCAGATCCTGGCCTTGAACCCTGTACGTAGACCATTTTCCAAACCCCCACTCACTCCTGGAAGGCCTACTTGTGATGTGGAATCACCATGTGTTGTGACCTGGATGCCTATTCAGGTGAGTAGGTGGACCCCACTCCTACATGGTGGTGACACTTGTCACTGCCCCAAGTTATGGGGCCCACTCTCGCTGCTGGGTGGTTAACACTGTTTAGAATACCTTTTTTTAAACCTTGTCCTTTGTACCCATGCAGGTTTACAATTGGATGCTCATCCTGGCCTTGAACCCTGTACGTAGACCATTTTCCAAACTCCCACTCACTCCTGGAAGGCCTACTTGTGATGTGGAATCACCCTGTGTTGTGACCTGGATGCCTATTCAGGTGAGTAGGTGGACCCCACTCCTACATGGTGGTGACACTTGTCACTGCCCCAAGGTATGGGGCCCACTCTCGCTGCTGGTTGGTTAACACTGTTTAGAATACCTTTTTTTAAACCTTGTCCTCTGTACCCATGCAGGTTTACAATTGGATGCAGATCCTGGCCTTGAACCCTGTACGTAGACCATTTTCCAAACCCCCACTCACTCCTGGAAGGCCTACTTGTGATGTGGAATCACCCTGTGTTGTGCCCTGGATGCCTATTCAGGTGAGTAGGCGGACCCCACTCCTACATGGTGGTGACACTTGTCACTGCCGCAAGGTATGGGGCCCACTCTCGCTGCTGGGTGGTTAACTCTGTCAAGAATACCTTTTTTTAACCTTGTCCTCTGTACCCATGCAGGTTTACAATTGGATGCAGATCCTGGCATTGAACCCTGTACGTAGACCATTTTCCAAACCCCCACTCACTCCAGGAAGGCCTACTTGTGTTGTGGAATCACCCTGTGTTGTGACCTGGATGCCTATTCAGGTGAGTAGGTGGACCCCACTCCTACATGGGGTGACACTTGTCACTGCCCCAAGGTATGGGGCCCACTCTCGCTGCTGGGTGGTTAACACTGTTTAGAATACCTTTTTTTAAACCTTGTCCTCTGTACCCATGCAGGTTTACAATTGGATGCAGATCCTGGCCTTGAACCCTGTACGTAGACCATTTTCCAAACCCCCACTCACTCCTGGAAGGCCTACTTGTGATGTGGAATCACCCTGTGTTGTGACATGGATGCCTATTCAGGTGAGTAGGTGGACCCCACTCTTACATGGTGGTTACACTTGTCACTGCCCCAAGGTATGGGGCCCACTCTCGCTGCTGGGTGGTTAACACTGTTTAGAATACCTTTTTTTAAACCTTGTCCTCTGTACCCATGCAGGTTTATAATTGGATGCAGATCCTGGCCTTGAACCCTGTACGTAGACCATTTTCCAAACCCCCACTCACTCCTGGAAGGCCTACTCGTGATGTGGAATCACCCTGTGTTGTGACCTGGATGCCTATTCAGGTGAGTAGGTGGACCCCACTCCTACATGGTGGTGACACTTGTCACTGCCCCAAGGTATGGGGCCCACTCTCGCTGCTGGGTGGTTAACACTGTTTAGAATACCTTTTTTTAACCTTGTCCTCTGTACCCATGCAGGTTTACAATTGGATGCAGATCCTGGCATTGAACCCTGTACGTAGACCATTTTCCAAACCCCCACTCACTCCTGGAAGGCCTACTTGTGATGTGGAATCACCCTGTGTTGTGACCTGGATGCCTATTCAGGTGAGTAGGTGGACCCCACTCCTACATGGGGTGACAGTTGTCACTGCCCCAAGGTATGGGGCCCACTCTCGCTGCTGGGTGGTTAACACTGTTTAGAATACCTTTTTTTAAACCTTGTCCTCTGTACCCATGCAGGTTTACAATTGGATGCAGATCCTTGCCTTGAACCCTGTACGTAGACCATTTTCCAAATCCCCACTCACTCCTGGAAGGCCTACTTGTGATGTGGAATCACCCTGTGTTGTGACCTGGATGCCTATTCAGGTGAGTAGGTGGACCCCACTCCTACATGGTGGTGACACTTGTCACTGCCCCAAGGTATGGGGCCCACTCTCGCTGCTGGGTGGTTAACACTGTTTAGCATACCTTTTTTTTTTAACTTGTCCTCTGTACCCATGCAGGTTTATAATTGGATGCAGATCCTGGCATTGAACCCTGTACGTAGACCATTTTCCAAACCCCCACTCACTCCTGGAAGGCCTACTTGTGATGTGGAATCACCCTGTGTTGTGACCTGGATGCCTATTCAGGTGAGTAGGTGGACCCCACTCCTACATGGTGGTGACACTTGTCACTGCCCCAAGTTATGGGGCCCACTCTCGCTGCTGGGTGGTTAACACTGTTTAGAATACCTTTTTTTAAACCTTGTCCTTTGTACCCATGCAGGTTTACAATTGGATGCACATCCTGGCCTTGAACCCTGTACGTAGACCATTTTCCAAACTCCCACTCACTCCTGGAAGGCCTACTTGTGATGTGGAATCACCCGGTGTTGTGACCTGGATGCCTATTCAGGTGAGTAGGTGGACCCCACTCCTACATGGTGGTGACACTTGTCACTGCCCCAAGGTATGGGGCCCACTCTCGCTGCTGGGTGGTTAACACTGTTTAGAATACCTTTTTTTAAACCTTGTCCTCTGTACCCATGCAGATTTACAATTGGATGCAGATCCTGGCCTTGAACCCTGTACGTAGACCATTTTCCAAACCCCCACTCACTCCTGGAAGGCCTACTTGTGATGTGGAATCACCCTGTGTTGTGACCTGGATGCCTATTCAGGTGAGTAGGTGGACCCCACTCCTACATGGTGGTGACACTTGTCACTGCCCCAAGGTATGGGGCCCACTCTCGCTGCTGGGTGGTTAACACTGTTTAGAATACCTTTTTTTAAACCTTGTCCTTTGTACCCATGCAGGTTTACAATTGGATGCACATCCTGGCCTTGAACCCTGTACGTAGACCATTTTCCAAACTCCCACTCACTCCTGGAAGGCCTACTTGTGATGTGGAATCACCTTGTGTTGTGACCTGGATGCCTATTCAGGTGAGTAGGTGGACCCCACTCCTACATGGTGGTGACACTTGTCACTGCCCCAAGGTATGGGGCCCACTCTCGCTGCTGGTTGGTTAACACTGTTTAGAATACCTTTTTTTAAACCTTGTCCTCTGTACCCATGCAGGTTTACAATTGGATGCAGATCCTGGCCTTGAACCCTGTACGTAGACCATTTTCCAAACCCCCACTCACTCCTGGAAGGCCTACTTGTGATGTGGAATCACCCTGTGTTGTGCCCTGGATGCCTATTCAGGTGAGTAGGCGGACCCCACTCCTACATGGTGGTGACACTTGTCACTGCCACAAGGTATGGGGCCCACTCTCGCTGCTGGGTGGTTAACTCTGTCAAGAATACCTTTTTTTAACCTTGTCCTCTGTACCCATGCAGGTTTACAATTGGATGCAGATCCTGGCATTGAACCCTGTACGTAGACCATTTTCCAAACCCCCACTCACTCCTGGAAGGCCTACTTGTGATGTGGAATCACCCTGTGTTGTGACCTGGATGCCTATTCAGGTGAGTAGGTGGACCCCACTCCTACATGGGGTGACACTTGTCACTGCCCCAAGGTATGGGGCCCACTCTCGCTGCTGGGTGGTTAACACTGTTTAGAATACCTTTTTTTAAACCTTGTCCTCTGTACCCATGCAGGTTTACAATTGGATGCAGATCCTGGCCTTGAACCCTGTACGTAGACCATTTTCCAAACCCCCACTCACTCCTGGAAGGCCTACTTGTGATGTGGAATCACCCTGTGTTGTGACATGGATGCCTATTCAGGTGAGTAGGTGGACCCCACTCTTACATGGTGGTTACACTTGTCACTGCCCCAAGGTATGGGGCCCACTCTCGCTGCTGGGTGGTTAACACTGTTTAGAATACCTTTTTTTAAACCTTGTCCTCTGTACCCATGCAGGTTTATAATTGGATGCAGATCCTGGCCTTGAACCCTGTACGTAGACCATTTTCCAAACCCCCACTCACTCCTGGAAGGCCTACTCGTGATGTGGAATCACCCTGTGTTGTGACCTGGATGCCTATTCAGGTGAGTAGGTGGACCCCACTCCTACATGGTGGTGACACTTGTCACTGCCTTAAGGTATGGGGCCCACTCTCGCTGCTGGGTGGTTAACACTGTTTAGAATACCTTTTTTTAACCTTGTCCTCTGTACCCATGCAGGTTTACAATTGGATGCAGATCCTGGCATTGAACCCTGTACGTAGACCATTTTCCAAACCCCCACTCACTCCTGGAAGGCCTACTTGTGATGTGGAATCACCCTGTGTTGTGACCTGGATGCCTATTCAGGTGAGTAGGTGGACCCCACTCCTACATGGGGTGACACTTGTCACTGCCCCAAGGTATGGGGCCCACTCTCGCTGCTGGGTGGTTAACACTGTTTAGAATACCTTTTTTTAAACCTTGTCCTCTGTACCCATGCAGGTTTACAATTGGATGCAGATCCTTGCCTTGAACCCTGTACGTAGACCATTTTCCAAATCCCCACTCACTCCTGGAAGGCCTACTTGTGATGTGGAATCACCCTGTGTTGTGACCTGGATGCCTATTCAGGTGAGTAGGTGGACCCCACTCCTACATGGTGGTGACACTTGTCACTGCCCCAAGGTATGGGGCCCACTCTCGCTGCTGGGTGGTTAACACTGTTTAGCATACCTTTTTTTTTAACTTGTCCTCTGTACCCATGCAGGTTTATAATTGGATGCAGATCCTGGCATTGAACCCTGTACGTAGACCATTTTCCAAACCCCCACTCACTCCTGGAAGGCCTACTTGTGATGTGGAATCACCCTGTGTTGTGACCTGGATGCCTATTCAGGTGAGTAGGTGGACCCCACTCCTACATGGTGGTGACACTTGTCACTGCCCCAAGTTATGGGGCCCACTCTCGCTGCTGGGTGGTTAACACTGTTTAGAATACCTTTTTTTAAACCTTGTCCTTTGTACCCATGCAGGTTTACAATTGGATGCACATCCTGGCCTTGAACCCTGTACGTAGACCATTTTCCAAACTCCCACTCACTCCTGGAAGGCCTACTTGTGATGTGGAATCACCCGGTGTTGTGACCTGGATGCCTATTCAGGTGAGTAGGTGGACCCCACTCCTACATGGTGGTGACACTTGTCACTGCCCCAAGGTATGGGGCCCACTCTCGCTGCTGGGTGGTTAACACTGTTTAGAATACCTTTTTTTAAACCTTGTCCTCTGTACCCATGCAGATTTACAATTGGATGCAGATCCTGGCCTTGAACCCTGTACGTAGACCATTTTCCAAACCCCCACTCACTCCTGGAAGGCCTACTTGTGATGTGGAATCACCCTGTGTTGTGACCTGGATGCCTATTCAGGTGAGTAGGTGGACCCCACTCCTACATGGTGGTGACACTTGTCACTGCCCCAAGGTATGGGGCCCACTCTCGCTGCTGGGTGGTTAACACTGTTTAGAATACCTTTTTTTAAACCTTGTCCTCTGTACCCATGCAGGTTTACAATTGCATGCAGATTCTGGCCTTGAACCCTGTACGTAGACCATTTTCCAAACCCCACTCACTCCTGGAAGGCCTACTTGTGATGTGGAATCACCCTGTGTTGTGACCTGGATGCCTATTCAGGTGAGTAGGTGGACCCCACTCCTACATGGTGGTGACACTTGTCACTGCCCCAAGGTATGGGGCCCACTCTCGCTGCTGGGTGGTTAACACTGTTTAGAATACCTTTTTTTAACCTTGTCCTCTGTACCCATGCAGGTTTACAATTGGATGCAGATCCTGGCCTTGAACCCTGTACGTAGACCATTTTCCAAACCCCCACTCACTCCTGGAAGGCCTACTTGTGATGTGGAATCACCCTGTGTTGTGACCTGGATGCCTATTCAGGTGAGTAGGTGGACCCCACTTCTACATGGTGGTAACACTTGTCACTGCCCCAAGGTATGGGGCCCACTCTCGCTGCTGGGTGGTTAACACTGTTTAGAATACCTTTTTTTTTAAACCTTGTCCTCTGTACCCATGCAGGTTTACAATTGGATGCAGATCCTGGCCTTGAACCTTGTACTTAGACCATTTTCCAAACCCCCACTGACTCCTGGAAGGCCTACTTGTGATGTGGAATCACCCTGTGTTGTGACCTGGATGCCTATTCAGGTGAGTAGGTGGACCCCACTCCTACATGGTGGTGACACTTGACACTGCCCCAAGGTATGGGGCCCACTCTCGCTGCTGGGTGGTTAACACTGTTTAGAATACCTTTTTTTAAACCTTGTCCTCTGTACCCATGCAGGTGTACAATTGGATGCACATCCTGGCCTTGAACCCTGTACGTAGACCATTTTCCAAACCCCCACTCACTTCTGGAAGGCCTTCTTGTGATGTGGAATCACCCTGTGTTGTGACCTGGATGCCTATTCAGGTGAGTAGGTGGACCCCACTCCTACATGGTGGTGACACTTGTCACTGCCCCAAGGTATGGGGCCCACTCTCGCTGCTGGGTGGTTAACACTGTCTAGAATACCTTTTTTTAAACCTTGTCCTCTACCCATGCAGGTTTACAATTAGATGCACATCCTGGCCTTGAACCCTGTACGTAGACCATTTTCCAAACCCCCACTCACTCCTGCAAGGCCTACTTGTGATGTGGAATCACCCTGTGTTGTGACCTGGATGCCTATTCAGGTGAGTAGGTGGACCCCACTCCTACATGGTGGTGACACTTGTCACTGCCCCAAGGTATGGGGCCCACTCTCGCTGCTGGGTGGTTAACACTGTTTAGAATACCTTTTTTTAAACCTTGTCCTCTGTACCCATGCAGGTTTACAATTGGATGCAGATCCTTGCCTTGAACCCTGTACGTAGACCATTTTCCAAACCCCACTCACTCCTGGAAGGCCTACTTGTGATGTGGAATCACCCTGTGTTGTGACCTGGATGCCTATTCAGGTGAGTAGGTGGACCCCACTCCTACATGGTGGTGACACTTGTCACTGCCCCAAGGTATGGGGCCCACTCTCGCTGCTGGGTAGTTAAAACTGTTTAGAATACCTTTTTTTAACCTTGTCCTCTGTACCCATGCAGGTTTACAATTGGATGCAGATCCTGGCCTTGAACCCTGTACGTAGACCATTTTCCAAACCCCCACTCACTCCTGGAAGGCCTACTTGTGATGTGGAATCACCCTGTGTTGTGACCTGGATGCCTATTCAGGTGAGTAGGTGGACCCCACTCCTACATGGTGGTAACACTTGTCACTGCCCGAAGGTATGGGGCCCACTCTCGCTGCTGGGTGGTTAACACTGTTTAGAATACCTTTTTTTAAACCTTGTCCTCTGTACCCATGCAGGTTTACAATTGGATGCAGATCCTGGCCTTGAACCCTGTACGTAGACCATTTTCCAAATCCCCACTCACTCCTGGAAGGCCTACTTGTGATGTGGAATCACCCTGTGTTGTGACCTGGATGCCTATTCAGGTGAGTAGGTGGACCCCACTCCTACATGGTGGTGACACTTGTCACTGCCCCAAGGTATGGGGCCCACTCTCGCTGCTGGGTGGTTAACACTGTCTAGAATACCTTTTTTTAAACCTTGTCCTCTACCTATGCAGGTTTACAATTAGATGCACATCCTGGCCTTGAACCCTGTACGTAGACCCTTTTCCAAACCCCCACTCACTCCTGGAAGGCCTACTTGTGATGTGGAATCACCCTGTGTTGTGACCTGGATGCCTATTCAGGTGAGTAGGTGGACCCCACTCCTACATGATGGTAACACTTGTCACTGCCCCAAGGTATGGGGCCCACTCTCGCTGCTGGGTGGTTAACACTGTTTAGAATACCTTTTTTTAAACCTTGTCCTCTGTACCCATGCAGGTTTACAATTGGATGCAGATCCTGGCCTTGAACCCTGTACGTAGACCATTTTCCAAACCCCCCACTGACTCCTGGAAGGCCTACTTGTGATGTGGAATCACCATGTGTTGTGACCTGGATGCCTATTCAGGTGAGTAGGTGGACCCCACTCCTACATGGTGGTGACACTTGTCACTGCCCCAAGGTATGGGGCCCACTCTCGCTGCTGGGTGGTTAACACTGTTTAGAATACCTTTTTTTAAACCTTGTCCTCTGTACCCATGCAGGTTTACAATTGGATGCACATCCTGGCCTTGAACCCTGTACGTAGACCATTTTCCAAACCCCCACTCACTCCTGGAAGGCCTACTTGTGATGTGGAATCACCCTGTGTTGTGACCTGGATGCCTATTCAGGTGAGTAGGTGGACCCCACCCCTACATGGTGGTGACACTTGTCACTGCCCCAAGGTATGGGGCCCACTCTCGCTGCTGGGTGGTTAACACTGTTTAGAATACCTTTTTTTAAACCTTGTCCTATGTACCCATGCAGGTTTACAATTGGATGTAGATCCTGGCCTTGAGCCCTGTACGTAGACCATTTTCCAAATCCCCACTCACTCCTGGAAGGCCTACTTGTGATGTGGAATCACCCTGTGTTGTGACCTGGATGCCTATTCAGGTGAGTAGGTGGACCCCACTCCTACATGGTGGTGACACTTGTCACTGCCCCAAGGTATGGGGCCCACTCTCGCTGCTGGGTGTTTAACACTGTTTAGAATACCTTTTTTTAAACCTTGTCCTCTGTACCCATGCAGGTTTACAATTGGATGCAGATCCTGGCCATGAACCCTGTACGTAGACCATTTTCCAAACCCACACTCATTCCTGGAAGGCCTACTCGTGATGTGGAATCACCCTGTGTTGTGACCTGGATGCCTATTCAGGTGAGTAGGTGGACCCCACTCCTACATGGTGGTGACACTTGTCACTGCCCCAAGGTATGGGGCCCACTCTCGCTGCTGGGTGGTTAACACTGTTTAGAATACCTTTTTTTAAACCTTGTCCTCTGTACCCATGCAGGTTTACAATTGGATGTAGATCCTTGCCTTGAACCCTGTACGTAGACCATTTTCCAAACCCCCACTCACTCCTGCAAGGCCTACTTGTGATGTGGAATCACCCTGTGTTGTGACCTGGATGCCTATTCAGGTGAGTAGGTGGACCCCACTCCTACATGGTGGTGACACTTGTCACTGCCCCAAGGTATGGGGCCCACTCTCGCTGCTGGGTAGTTAACACTGTTTAGAATACCTTTTTTTAACCTTGTCCTCTGTACCCATGCAGGTTTACAATTGGATGCAGATCCTGGCCTTGAACCCTGTACGTAGACCATTTTCCAAACCCCCACTCACTCCTGGAAGGCCTACTTGTGATGTGGAATCACCCTGTGTTGTGACCTGGATGCCTATTCAGGTGAGTAGGTGGACCCCACTCCTACATGGTGGTAACACTTGTCACTGCCCGAAGGTATGGTGCCCACTCTCGCTGCTGGGTGGTTAACACTGTTTAGAATACCTTTTTTTAAACCTTGTCCTCTGTACCCATGCAGGTTTACAATTGGATGCAGATCCTGGCCTTGAACCCTGTACGTAGACCATTTTCCAAATCCCCACTCACTCCTGGAAGGCCTACTTGTGATGTGGAATCACCCTGTGTTGTGACCTGGATGCCTATTCAGGTGAGTAGGTGGACCCCACTCCTACATGGTGGTGACACTTGTCACTGCCCCAAGGTATGGGGCCCACTCTCGCTGCTGGGTGGTTAACACTGTCTAGAATACCTTTTTTTAAACCTTGTCCTCTACCCATGCAGGTTTACAATTAGATGCACATCCTGGCCTTGAACCCTGTACGTAGACCATTTTCCAAACCCCCACTCACTCCTGGAAGGCCTACTTGTGATGTGGAATCACCCTGTGTTGTGACCTGGATGCCTATTCAGGTGAGTAGGTGGACCCCACTCCTACATGGTGGTGACACTTGTCACTGCCCCAAGGTATGGGGCCCACTCTTGCTGCTGGGTGGTTAACACTGTCTAGAATACCTTTTTTTAAACCTTGTCCTCTACCCATGCAGGTTTACAATTAGATGCACATCCTGGCCTTGAACCCTGTACGTAGACCATTTTCCAAACCCACACTCACTCCTGGAAGGCCTACTTGTGATGTGGAATCACCCTGTGTTGTGACCTGGATGCCTATTCAGGTGAGTAGGTGGACCCCACTCCTACATGGTGGTGACACTTGTCACTGACCCAAGGTTTGGGTCCACTCTCGCTGCTGGGTGGTTAACACTGTTTAGAATACCTTTTTTTAACCTTGTCCTCTGTACCCATGCAGGTTTACAATTGGATGCAGATCCTGGCCTTGAACCCTGTACGTAGACCATTTTCCAAACTCCCACTCACTCCTGGAAGGCCTACTTGTGATGTGGAATCACCCTGTGTTGTGACCTGGATGCCTATTCAGGTGAGTAGGTGGACCCCACTCCTACATGATGGTAACACTTGTCACTGCCCCAAGGTTTGGGGCCCACTCTCGCTGCTGGGTGGTTAACACTGTTTAGAATACCTTTTTTTAAACCTTGTCCTTTGTACCCATGCAGGTTTACAATTGGATGCAGATCCTGGCCTTGAACCCTGTACACAGACCATTTTCCAAACCCCCCACTGACTCCTGGAAGGCCTACTTGTGATGTGGAATCACCCTGTGTAGTGACCTGGATGCCTATTCAGGTGAGTAGGTGGACACCACTCCTACATGGTGGTGACACTTGTCACTGCCCCAAGGTATGGGGCCCACTCTCGCTGCTGGGTGGTTAACACTGTTTAGAATACCTTTTTTTAAACCTTGTCCTCTGTACCCATGCAGGTTTACAATTGGATGCACATCCTGGCCTTGAACCCTGTACGTAGACCATTTTCCAAACCCCCACTCACTCCTGGAAGGCCTACTTGTGATGTGGAATCACCCTGTGTTGTGACCTGGATGCCTATTCAGGTGAGTAGGTGGACCCCACCCCTACATGGTGGTGACACTTGTCACTGCCCCAAGGTATGGGGCCCACTCTCGCTGCTGGGTGGTTAACACTGTTTAGAATACCTTTTTTTAAACCTTGTCCTCTGTACCCATGCAGGTTTACAATTGGATGTAGATCCTGGCCTTGAACCCTGTACGTAGACCATTTTCCAAATCCCCACTCACTCCTGGAAGGCCTACTTGTGATGGTGAATCACCCTGTGTTGTGACCTGGATGCCTATTCAGGTGAGTAGGTGGACCCCACTCCTACATGGTGGTGACACTTGTCACTGCCCCAAGGTATGGGGCCCACTCTCGCTGCTGGGTGGTTAACACTGTTTAGAATACCTTTTTTTAAACCTTGTCCTCTGTACCCATGCAGGTTTACAATTGGATGCAGATCCTGGCCATGAACCCTGTACGTAGACCATTTTCCAAACCCACACTCACTCCTGGAAGGCCTACTCGTGATGTGGAATCACCCTGTGTTGTGACCTGGATGCCTATTCAGGTGAGTAGGTGGACCCCACTCCTACATGGTGGTGACACTTGTCACTGCCCCAAGGTATGGGGCCCACTCTCGCTGCTGGGTGGTTAACACTGTTTAGAATACCTTTTTTTAAACCTTGTCCTCTGTACCCATGCAGGTTTACAATTGGATGTAGATCCTGGCCTTGAACCCTGTACGTAGACCATTTTCCAAACCCCACTCACTCCTGGAAGGCCTACTTGTGATGTGGAATCATCCTGTGTTGTGACCTGGATGCCTATTCAGGTGAGTAGGTGGACCCCACTCCTACATGGTGGTGACACTTGTCACTGTCCCAAGGTATGGGGCCCACTCTCGCTGCTGGGTGGTTAACACTGTTTAGAATACCTTTTTTTAACCTTGTCCTCTGTACCCATGCAGGTTTACAATTGGATGCAGATCCTGGCCTTGAACCCTGTACGTAGACCATTTTCCAAATCCCCACTCACTCCTGGAAGGCCTACTTGTGATGTGGAATCACCCTGTGTTGTGACCTGGATGCCTATTCAGGTGAGTAGGTGGACCCCACTCCTACATGGTGGTGACACTTGTCACTGCCCCAAGGTATGGGGCCCACTCTCGCTGCTGGGTGGTTAACACTGTTTAGAAGACCTTTTTTTAACCTTGTCCTCTGTACCCATGCAGGTTTACAATTGGATGCAGATCCTGGCCTTGAACCCTGTACGTAGACCATTTTCCAAATCCCCACTCACTCCTGGAAGGCCTACTTGTGATGTGGAATCACCCTGTGTTGTGACCTGGATGCCTATTCAGGTGAGTAGGTGGACCCCACTCCTACATGGTGGTGACACTTGTCACTGCCAGAGCCGGCCTTAGGCATAGGCAATCTAGGCAATTGCCTAGGGCATTTGATATGCCTAGGGGCATCAGCAGCTTCTGCTGATTAAAATGATATGCGGCATGCCTATATTCTGTGTGTAGCATTTCATATGCAGATACAGCCACAGTCTCACACAGTATATAGGCATGCTGCATATCAGTTTAATCAGTAGAAGCTGCTTGTGCATCCTAGCCACATAGTAATGCAAATAAGATGCATTTTCATTAAAAAAGATGCCAGATGTTAGCATTGAGGCAAGATTTATGAGGACACATCTGTATCCAAGCAGAGGCAGAGGTCACAGTGTTAGTGGCAGTGTGATTGCTGTGTGCATGTGAGTGGGTTGGTTGTGCAGTAGTGTTCGGACTATGTGTAAGGAGCATTATGTGTGTCATGTAAAAATGCATTAATAATGTGCAACATATGTGTAAGAGGCCA
This sequence comes from Pseudophryne corroboree, assembly GCF_028390025.1. NCBI lineage: Eukaryota > Metazoa > Chordata > Amphibia > Anura > Myobatrachidae > Pseudophryne > Pseudophryne corroboree. The sequence continues at coordinate 851,063,849 of NC_086447.1, forward strand.
CTATGCGTGTCATTATGTGTATAAGGGCATTAATAATGTGCGGCATATGTGTAAAAGATTACTACTGTATGTGTGTCATTATGTGTATAGAGGCACTAATAATGTGCAGCAAATGTGTAGGGGGCACTATGTGTGTCATTATGTGTATAAGGGCATTAATAATGTGCAGCTTATGTGTAAGGGACATTATGTGTAAAAGGGCATTAATAAAGGTTGTCATAATGTGTAAGGCGCATTATGTTTATAAGGACATTAATGATGTGTCTCATATGTGTAAGGGGCATTACTGTGTGGAACTATGGAGGTCATTCCGAGTTGTTCGCTCGCAAGGCGATTTTAGCAGAGTTGCTCACGCTAAGCCGCCGCCTACTGGGAGTGAATCTTAGCATCTTAAAATTGCGAACGATGTATTCGCAATATTGCGATTACACACCTCGTAGCAGTTTCTGAGTAGCTTCAGACTTACTCGGCATCTGCGATCAGTTCAGTGCTTGTCGTTCCTGGTTTGACGTCACAAACACTCCCAGCGTTCGCCCAGACACTCCTCCATTTCTCCGGCCACTCCTGCGTTTTTTCCGGAAACGGTAGCGTTTTTTCCCACACGCCCATAAAACGGCCTGTTTCCGCCCAGTAACACCCATTTCCTGTCAATCACATTACGATCGCCAGACCGATGAAAAAGCCGTGAGTAAAATTACTAAGTGCATAGCAAATTTACTTGGCGCAGTTGCAGTGCGGACATTGAGCATTCGCATTAAGCGGAAAATCGCTGCGATGCGAATATTTTTACCGAGCGAACAACTCGGAATGAGGGCCCATGTGTATAAATGCATTACTAATGTGTGGCATTATGTGTATAAGGTGCTCTACTATGTGGCGTTGCGTATAGAATGGGCACTACTGTGTCGTCTAATTTGAATAAAGAGTAATAGGGTGTGATGTAATGTGAATAAGGGGCTCTACTGTGAGTAGTAACGTTTATAAGATAAAGTGATACTACTGTGGGATGTAATATGAATTATGAACACTATCGCATGATCAAATGTGAATAAAGTTGCAGTACTGTGTGGCGTAATTGGAATTGGGGTTACTATTGTGTGGCCATGCCCCTTGCCAGCAAAAACACACCCCTTTTTGGGCTGTGCGCCAAATGTGCAAACTGTTCCTATTTAAAATATAGGGGGTACAAACACCAAAATAAGGACTGCTATGGGTGAGGGGTGATGGTGCTGGGAAAGAGGTGCAAGGTCAGAGGCGGAACCAGCGGTGGTGCTAGGGGGCACCAGCCAAAATCTTGCCTAGGGCATCATATTGGTTAGGGCCGGCTCTGGTCACTGCCCCAAGGTATGGGGCCCACTCTCGCTGCTGGGTGGTTAACACTGTTTAGAATACCTTTTTTTAACCTTGTCCTCTGTACCCATGCAGGTTTACAATTGGATGCAGATCCTGGCCTTGAACCCTGTACGTAGACCATTTTCCAAACCCCACTCACTCCTGGAAGGCCTACTTGTGATGTGGAATCATCCTGTGTTGTGACCTGGATGCCTATTCAGGTGAGTAGGTGGACCCCACTCCTACATGGTGGTGACACTTGTCACTGTCCCAAGGTATGGGGCCCACTCTCGCTGCTGGGTGGTTAACACTGTTTAGAATACCTTTTTTTAACCTTGTCCTCTGTACCCATGCAGGTTTACAATTGGATGCAGATCCTGGCCTTGAACCCTGTACGTAGACCATTTTCCAAATCCCCACTCACTCCTGGAAGGCCTACTTGTGATGTGGAATCACCCTGTGTTGTGACCTGGATGCCTATTCAGGTGAGTAGGTGGACCCCACTCCTACATGGTGGTGACACTTGTCACTGCCCCAAGGTATGGGGCCCACTCTCGCTGCTGGGTGGTTAACACTGTTTAGAAGACCTTTTTTTAACCTTGTCCTCTGTACCCATGCAGGTTTACAATTGGATGCAGATCCTGGCCTTGAACCCTGTACGTAGACCATTTTCCAAATCCCCACTCACTCCTGGAAGGCCTACTTGTGATGTGGAATCACCCTGTGTTGTGACCTGGATGCCTATTCAGGTGAGTAGGTGGACCCCACTCCTACATGGTGGTGACACTTGTCACTGCCAGAGCCGGCCTTAGGCATAGGCAATCTAGGCAATTGCCTAGGGCATTTGATATGCCTAGGGGCATCAGCAGCTTCTGCTGATTAAAATGATATGCGGCATGCCTATATTCTGTGTGTAGCATTTCATATGCAGATACAGCCACAGTCTCACACAGTATATAGGCATGCTGCATATCAGTTTAATCAGTAGAAGCTGCTTGTGCATCCTAGCCACATAGTAATGCAAATAAGATGCATTTTCATTAAAAAAGATGCCAGATGTTAGCATTGAGGCAAGATTTATGAGGACACATCTGTATCCAAGCAGAGGCAGAGGTCACAGTGTTAGTGGCAGTGTGATTGCTGTGTGCATGTGAGTGGGTTGGTTGTGCAGTAGTGTTCGGACTATGTGTAAGGAGCATTATGTGTGTCATGTAAAAATGCATTAATAATGTGCAACATATGTGTAAGAGGCCACTATGCGTGTCATTATGTGTATAAGGGCATTAATAATGTGCGGCATATGTGTAAAAGATTACTACTGTATGTGTGTCATTATGTGTATAGAGGCACTAATAATGTGCAGCAAATGTGTAGGGGGCACTATGTGTGTCATTATGTGTATAAGGGCATTAATAATGTGCAGCTTATGTGTAAGGGACATTATGTGTAAAAGGGCATTAATAAAGGTTGTCATAATGTGTAAGGCGCATTATGTTTATAAGGACATTAATGATGTGTCTCATATGTGTAAGGGGCATTACTGTGTGGAACTATGGAGGTCATTCCGAGTTGTTCGCTCGCAAGGCGATTTTAGCAGAGTTGCTCACGCTAAGCCGCCGCCTACTGGGAGTGAATCTTAGCATCTTAAAATTGCGAACGATGTATTCGCAATATTGCGATTACACACCTCGTAGCAGTTTCTGAGTAGCTTCAGACTTACTCGGCATCTGCGATCAGTTCAGTGCTTGTCGTTCCTGGTTTGACGTCACAAACACTCCCAGCGTTCGCCCAGACACTCCTCCATTTCTCCGGCCACTCCTGCGTTTTTTCCGGAAACGGTAGCGTTTTTTCCCACACGCCCATAAAACGGCCTGTTTCCGCCCAGTAACACCCATTTCCTGTCAATCACATTACGATCGCCAGACCGATGAAAAAGCCGTGAGTAAAATTACTAAGTGCATAGCAAATTTACTTGGCGCAGTTGCAGTGCGGACATTGAGCATTCGCATTAAGCGGAAAATCGCTGCGATGCGAATATTTTTACCGAGCGAACAACTCGGAATGAGGGCCCATGTGTATAAATGCATTACTAATGTGTGGCATTATGTGTATAAGGTGCTCTACTATGTGGCGTTGCGTATAGAATGGGCACTACTGTGTCGTCTAATTTGAATAAAGAGTAATAGGGTGTGATGTAATGTGAATAAGGGGCTCTACTGTGAGTAGTAACGTTTATAAGATAAAGTGATACTACTGTGGGATGTAATATGAATTATGAACACTATCGCATGATCAAATGTGAATAAAGTTGCAGTACTGTGTGGCGTAATTGGAATTGGGGTTACTATTGTGTGGCCATGCCCCTTGCCAGCAAAAACACACCCCTTTTTGGGCTGTGCGCCAAATGTGCAAACTGTTCCTATTTAAAATATAGGGGGTACAAACACCAAAATAAGGACTGCTATGGGTGAGGGGTGATGGTGCTGGGAAAGAGGTGCAAGGTCAGAGGCGGAACCAGCGGTGGTGCTAGGGGGCACCAGCCAAAATCTTGCCTAGGGCATCATATTGGTTAGGGCCGGCTCTGGTCACTGCCCCAAGGTATGGGGCCCACTCTCGCTGCTGGGTGGTTAACACTGTTTAGAATACCTTTTTTTAACCTTGTCCTCTGTACCCATGCAGGTTTACAATTGGATGCAGATCCTGGCCTTGAACCCTGTACGTAGACCATTTTCCAAACCCCACTCACTCCTGGAAGGCCTACTCGTGATGTGGAATCACACTGTGTTGTGACCTGGATGCCTATTCAGGTGAGTAGGTGGACCCCACTCCTACATGGTGGTGACACTTGTCACTGCCCCAAGGTATGGGGCCCACTCTCGCTGCTGGGTGGTTAACACTGTTTAGAATACCTTTTTTTAACCTTGTCCTCTGTACCCATGCAGGTTTACAATTGGATGCAGATCCTGGCCTTGAACCCTGTACGTAGACCATTTTCCAAATCCCCACTCACTCCTGGAAGGCCTACTTGTGATGTGGAATCACCCTGTGTTGTGACCTGGATGCCTATTCAGGTGAGTAGGTGGACCCCACTCCTACATGGTGGTGACACTTGTCACTGCCCCAAGGTATGGGGCCCACTCTCGCTGCTGGGTGGTTAACACTGTTTAGAAGACCTTTTTTTAACCTTGTCCTCTGTACCCATGCAGGTTTACAATTGGATGCAGATCCTGGCCTTGAACCCTGTACGTAGACCATTTTCCAAATCCCCACTCACTCCTGGAAGGCCTACTTGTGATGTGGAATCACCCTGTGTTGTGACCTGGATGCCTATTCAGGTGAGTAGGTGGACCCCACTCCTACATGGTGGTGACACTTGTCACTGCCAGAGCCGGCCTTAGGCATAGGCAATCTAGGCAATTGCCTAGGGCATTTGATATGCCTAGGGGCATCAGCAGCTTCTGCTGATTAAAATGATATGCGGCATGCCTATATTCTGTGTGTAGCATTTCATATGCAGATACAGCCACAGTCTCACACAGTATATAGGCATGCTGCATATCAGTTTAATCAGTAGAAGCTGCTTGTGCATCCTAGCCACATAGTAATGCAAATAAGATGCATTTTCATTAAAAAAGATGCCAGATGTTAGCATTGAGGCAAGATTTATGAGGACACATCTGTATCCAAGCAGAGGCAGAGGTCACAGTGTTAGTGGCAGTGTGATTGCTGTGTGCATGTGAGTGGGTTGGTTGTGCGGTAGTGTTCGGACTATGTGTAAGGAGCATTATGTGTGTCATGTAAAAATGCATTAATAATGTGCAACATATGTGTAAGAGGCCACTATGCGTGTCATTATGTGTATAAGGGCATTAATAATGTGCGGCATATGTGTAAAAGATTACTACTGTATGTGTGTCATTATGTGTATAGAGGCACTAATAATGTGCAGCAAATGTGTAGGGGGCACTATGTGTGTCATTATGTGTATAAGGGCATTAATAATGTGCAGCTTATGTGTAAGGGACATTATGTGTAAAAGGGCATTAATAAAGGTTGTCATAATGTGTAAGGCGCATTATGTTTATAAGGACATTAATGATGTGTCTCATATGTGTAAGGGGCATTACTGTGTGGAACTATGGAGGTCATTCCGAGTTGTTCGCTCGCAAGGCGATTTTAGCAGAGTTGCTCACGCTAAGCCGCCGCCTACTGGGAGTGAATCTTAGCATCTTAAAATTGCGAACGATGTATTCGCAATATTGCGATTACACACCTCGTAGCAGTTTCTGAGTAGCTTCAGACTTACTCGGCATCTGCGATCAGTTCAGTGCTTGTCGTTCCTGGTTTGACGTCACAAACACTCCCAGCGTTCGCCCAGACACTCCTCCATTTCTCCGGCCACTCCTGCGTTTTTTCCGGAAACGGTAGCGTTTTTTCCCACACGCCCATAAAACGGCCTGTTTCCGCCCAGTAACACCCATTTCCTGTCAATCACATTACGATCGCCAGACCGATGAAAAAGCCGTGAGTAAAATTACTAAGTGCATAGCAAATTTACTTGGCGCAGTTGCAGTGCGGACATTGAGCATTCGCATTAAGCGGAAAATCGCTGCGATGCGAATATTTTTACCGAGCGAACAACTCGGAATGAGGGCCCATGTGTATAAATGCATTACTAATGTGTGGCATTATGTGTATAAGGTGCTCTACTATGTGGCGTTGCGTATAGAATGGGCACTACTGTGTCGTCTAATTTGAATAAAGAGTAATAGGGTGTGATGTAATGTGAATAAGGGGCTCTACTGTGAGTAGTAACGTTTATAAGATAAAGTGATACTACTGTGGGATGTAATATGAATTATGAACACTATCGCATGATCAAATGTGAATAAAGTTGCAGTACTGTGTGGCGTAATTGGAATTGGGGTTACTATTGTGTGGCCATGCCCCTTGCCAGCAAAAACACACCCCTTTTTGGGCTGTGCGCCAAATGTGCAAACTGTTCCTATTTAAAATATAGGGGGTACAAACACCAAAATAAGGACTGCTATGGGTGAGGGGTGATGGTGCTGGGAAAGAGGTGCAAGGTCAGAGGCGGAACCAGCGGTGGTGCTAGGGGGCACCAGCCAAAATCTTGCCTAGGGCATCATATTGGTTAGGGCCGGCTCTGGTCACTGCCCCAAGGTATGGGGCCCACTCTCGCTGCTGGGTGGTTAACACTGTTTAGAATACCTTTTTTTAACCTTGTCCTCTGTACCCATGCAGGTTTACAATTGGATGCAGATCCTGGCCTTGAACCCTGTACGTAGACCATTTTCCAAACCCCACTCACTCCTGGAAGGCCTACTCGTGATGTGGAATCACACTGTGTTGTGACCTGGATGCCTATTCAGGTGAGTAGGTGGACCCCACTCCTACATGGTGGTGACACTTGTCACTGCCCCAAGGTATGGGGCCCACTCTCGCTGCTGGGTGGTTATCACTGTTTAGAATACCTTTTTTTAACCTTGTCCTCTGTACCCATGCAGGTTTACAATTGGATGCAGATCCTGGCCTTGAACCCTGTACGTAGACCATTTTCCAAATCCCCACTCACTCCTGGAAGGCCTACTTGTGATGTGGAATCACCCTGTGTTGTGACCTGGATGCCTATTCAGGTGAGTAGGTGGACCCCACTCCTACATGGTGGTGACACTTGTCACTGCCCCAAGGTATGGGGCCCACTCTCGCTGCTGGGTGGTTAACACTGTTTAGAATACCTTTTTTTAAACCTTGTCCTCTGTACCCATGCAGGTTTACAATTGGATGCAGATCCTGGCATTGAACCCTGTACGTAGACCATTTTCCAAACCCCCACTCACTCCTGGAAGGCCTACTTGTGATGTGGAATCACCCTGTGTTGTGACCTGGATGCCTATTCAGGTGAGTAGGTGGACCCCATTCCTACATGGTGGTGACACTTGTCACTGCCCAAGGTATGGGGCCTACTCTCGCTGCTGGTTGGTTAACACTGTTTAGAATACCTTTTTTTAAACCTTGTCCTCTGTACCCATGCAGGTTTACAATTGGATGCAGATCCTGGCATTGAACCCTGTACGTAGACCATTTTCCAAACCCCCACTCACTCCTGGAAGGCCTACTTGTGATGTGGAATCACCCTGTGTTGTGACCTGGATGCCTATTCAGGTGAGTAGGTGGACCCCACTCCTACATGGTGGTGACACTTGTCACTGCCCCAAGGTATGGGGCCCACTCTCGCTGCTGGGTGGTTAACACTGTCTAGAATACCTTTTTTTAAACTTTGTCCTCTACCCATGCAGGTTTACAATTAGATGCACATCCTGGCCTTGAACCCTGTACGTAGACCATTTTCCAAACCCCCACTCACTCCTGGAAGGCCTACTTGTGATGTGGAATCACCCTGTGTTGTGACCTGGATGCCTATTCAGGTGAGTAGGTGGACCCCACTCCTACATGGTGGTGACACTTGTCACTGACCCAAGGTATGGGGCCCACTCTCGCTGCTGGGTGGTTAACACTGTTTAGAATACCTTTTTTTAAACCTTGTCCTCTGTACCCATGCAGGTTTACAATTGGATGTAGATCCTGGCCTTGAACCCTGTACGTAGACCATTTTCCAAACCCCCACTCACTCCTGCAAGGCCTACTTGTGATGTGGAATCACCCTGTGTTGTGACCTGGATGCCTATTCAGGTGAGTAGGTGGACCCCACTCCTACATGGTGGTGACACTTGTCACTGCCCCAAGGTATGGGGCCCACTCTCGCTGCTGGGTGGTTAACACTGTTTAGAATACCTTTTTTTAAACCTTGTCCTCTGTACCCATGCAGGTTTACAATTGGATGCAGATCCTGGCCTTGAACCCTGTACGTAGACCATTTTCCAAACCCCACTCACTCCTGGAAGGCCTACTTGTGATGTGGAATCACCCTGTGTTGTGACCTGGATGCCTATTCAGGTGAGTAGGTGGACCCCACTCCTACATGGTGGTGACACTTGTCACTGCCCCAAGGTATGGGGCCCACTCTCGCTGCTGGGTGGTTAACACTGTTTAGAATACCTTTTTTTAAACCTTGTCCTCTGTACCCATGCAGGTTTACAATTGGATGCAGATCCTGGCCTTGAACCCTGTACGTAGACCATTTTCCAAATCCCCACTCACTCCTGGAAGGCCTACTTGTGATGTGGAATCACCCTGTGTTGTGACCTGGATGCCTATTCAGGTGAGTAGGTGGACCCCACTCCTACATGGTGGTGACACTTGTCACTGCCCCAAGGTATGGGGCCCACTCTCGCTGCTGGGTGGTTAACACTGTCTAGAATACCTTTTTTTAAACCTTGTCCTCTACCCATGCAGGTTTACAATTAGATGCACATCCTGGCCTTGAACCCTGTACGTAGACCATTTTCCAAACCCCCACTCACTCCTGGAAGGCCTACTTGTGATGTGGAATCACCCTGTGTTGTGACCTGGATGCCTATTCAGGTGAGTAGGTGGACCCCACCCCTACATGGTGGTGACACTTGTCACTGCCCCAAGGTATGGGGCCCACTCTCGCTGCTGGGTGGTTAACACTGTTTAGAATACCTTTTTTTAAACCTTGTCCTCTGTACCCATGCAGGTTTACAATTGGATGTAGATCCTGGCCTTGAACCCTGTACGTAGACCATTTTCCAAATCCCCACTCACTCCTGGAAGGCCTACTTGTGATGTGGAATCACCCTGTGTTGTGACCTGGATGCCTATTCAGGTGAGTAGGTGGACCCCACTCCTACATGGTGGTGACACTTGTCACTGCCCCAAGGTATGGGGCCCACTCTCGCTGCTGGGTGGTTAACACTGTTTAGAATACCTTTTTTTAAACCTTGTCCTCTGTACCCATGCAGGTTTACAATTGGATGCAGATCCTGGCCATGAACCCTGTACGTAGACCATTTTCCAAACCCACACTCACTCCTGGAAGGCCTACTCGTGATGTGGAATCACCCTGTGTTGTGACCTGGATGCCTATTCAGGTGAGTAGGTGGACCCCACTCCTACATGGTGGTGACACTTGTCACTGCCCCAAGGTATGGGGCCCACTCTCGCTGCTGGGTGGTTAACACTGTTTAGAATACCTTTTTTTAAACCTTGTCCTCTGTACCCATGCAGGTTTACAATTGGATGTAGATCCTGGCCTTGAACCCTGTACGTAGACCATTTTCCAAACCCCCACTCACTCCTGCAAGGCCTACTTGTGATGTGGAATTACCCTGTGTTGTGACCTGGATGCCTATTCAGGTGAGTAGGTGGACCCCACTCCTACATGGTGGTGACACTTGTCACTGCCCCAAGGTATGGGGCCCACTCTCGCTGCTGGGTGGTTAACACTGTTTAGAATACCTTTTTTTAAACCTTGTCCTCTGTACCCATGCAGGTTTACAATTGGATGCAGATCCTGGCCTTGAACCCTGTACGTAGACCATTTTCCAAACCCCACTCACTCCTGGAAGGCCTACTTGTGATGTGGAATCACCCTGTGTTGTGACCTGGATGCCTATTCAGGTGAGTAGGTGGACCCCACTCCTACATGGTGGTGACACTTGTCACTGCCCCAAGGTATGGGGCCCACTCTCGCTGCTGGGTAGTTAACACTGTTTAGAATACCTTTTTTTAACCTTGTCCTCTGTACCCATGCAGGTTTACAATTGGATGCAGATCCTGGCCTTGAACCCTGTACGTAGACCATTTTCCAAACCCCCACTCACTCCTGGAAGGCCTACTTGTGATGTGGAATCACCCTGTGTTGTGACCTGGATGCCTATTCAGGTGAGTAGGTGGACCCCACTCCTACATGGTGGTAACACTTGTCACTGCCCGAAGGTATGGGGCCCACTCTCGCTGCTGGGTGGTTAACACTGTTTAGAATACCTTTTTTTAAACCTTGTCCTCTGTACCCATGCAGGTTTACAATTGGATGCAGATCCTGGCCTTGAACCCTGTACGTAGACCATTTTCCAAATCCCCACTCACTCCTGGAAGGCCTACTTGTGATGTGGAATCACCCTGTGTTGTGACCTGGATGCCTATTCAGGTGAGTAGGTGGACCCCACTCCTACATGGTGGTGACACTTGTCACTGACCCAAGGTATGGGGCCCACTCTCGCTGCTGGGTGGTAAACACTGTCTAGAATACCTTTTTTTAAACCTTGTCCTCTACTAATGCAGGTTTACAATTAGATGCACATCCTGGCCTTGAACCCTGTACGTAGACCATTTTCCAAACTCCCACTCACTCCTGGAAGGCCTACTTGTGATGTGGAATCACCCTGTGTTGTGACCTGGATGCCTATTCAGGTGAGTAGGTGGACCCCACTCCTACATGATGGTAACACTTGTCACTGCCCCAAGGTATGGGGCCCACTCTCGCTGCTGGGTGGTTAACACTGTTTAGAATACCCTTTTTTAAACCTTGTCCTCTGTACCCATGCAGGTTTACAATTGGATGCAGATCCTGGCCTTGAACCCTGTACGTAGACCATTTTCCAAACCCCCCACTGACTCCTGGAAGGCCTACTTGTGATGTGGAATCACCCTGTGTTGTGACCTGGATGCCTATTCAGGTGAGTAGGTGGACCCCACTCCTACATGGTGGTGACACTTGTCACTGCCCCAAGGTATGGGGCCCACTCTCGCTGCTGGGTGGTTAACACTGTTTAGAATACCTTTTTTTAAACCTTGTCCTCTGTACCCATGCAGGTTTACAATTGGATGCACATCCTGGCCTTGAACCCTGTACGTAGACCATTTTCCAAACCCCCACTCACTCCTGGAAGGCCTACTTGTGATGTGGAATCACCCTGTGTTGTGACCTGGATGCCTATTCAGGTGAGTAGGTGGACCCCACCCCTACATGGTGGTGACACTTGTCACTGCCCCAAGGTATGGGGCCCACTCTCGCTGCTGGGTGGTTAACACTGTTTAGAATACCTTTTTTTAAACCTTGTCCTCTGTACCCATGCAGGTTTACAATTGGATGTAGATCCTGGCCTTGAACCCTGTACGTAGACCATTTTCCAAATCCCCACTCACTCCTGGAAGGCCTACTTGTGATGTGGAATCACCCTGTGTTGTGACCTGGATGCCTATTCAGGTGAGTAGGTGGACCCCACTCCTACATGGTGGTGACACTTGTCACTGCCCCAAGGTATGGGGCCCACTCTCGCTGCTGGGTGGTTAACACTGTTTAGAATACCTTTTTTTAAACCTTGTCCTCTGTACCCATGCAGGTTTACAATTGGATGCAGATCCTGGCCATGAACCCTGTACGTAGACCATTTTCCAAACCCACACTCACTCCTGGAAGGCCTACTCGTGATGTGGAATCACCCTGTGTTGTGACCTGGATGCCTATTCAGGTGAGTAGGTGGACCCCACTCCTACATGGTGGTGACACTTGTCACTGCCCCAAGGTATGGGGCCCACTCTCGCTGCTGGGTGGTTAACACTGTTTAGAATACCTTTTTTTAACCTTGTCCTCTGTACCCATGCAGGTTTACAATTGGATGCAGATCCTGGCCTTGAACCCTGTACGTAGACCATTTTCCAAATCCCCACTCACCCCTGGAAGGCCTACTTGTGATGTGAAATCACCCTGTGTTGTGACCTGGATGCCTATTCAGGTGAGTAGGTGGACCCCACTCCTACATGGTGGTGACACTTGTCACTGCCAGAGCCGGCCTTAGGCATAGGCAATCTAGGCAATTGCCTAGGGCATTTGATATGCCTAGGGGCATCAGCAGCTTCTGCTGATTAAAATGATATGCGGCATGCCTATATTCTGTGTGTAGCATTTCATATGCAGATACAGCCACAGTCTCACACAGTATATAGGCATGCTGCATATCAGTTTAATCAGTAGAAGCTGCTTGTGCATCCTAGCCACATAGTAATGCAAATAAGATGCATTTTCATTAAAAAAGATGCCAGATGTTAGCATTGAGGCAAGATTTATGAGGACACATCTTTATCCAAGCAGAGGCAGAGGTCACAGTGTTAGTGGCAGTGTGATTGCTGTGTGCATGTGAGTGGGTTGGTTGTGCAGTAGTGTTCGGACTATTTGTAAGGAGCATTATGTGTGTCATGTAAAAATGCATTAATAATGTGCAACATATGTGTAAGAGGCCACTATGCGTGTCATTATGTATATAAGGGCATTAATAATGTGCGGCATATGTGTAAAAGATTACTACTGTATGTGTGTCATTATGTGTATAGAGGCACTAATAATGTGCAGCAAATGTGTAGGGGGCACTATGTGTGTCATTATGTGTATAAGGGCATTAATAATGTGCAGCTTATGTGTAAGGGACATTATGTGTAAAAGGGCATTAATAAAGGTTGTCATAATGTGTAAGGCGCATTATGTTTATAAGGACATTAATGATGTGTCTCATATGTGTAAGGGGCATTACTGTGTGGAACTATGGAGGTCATTCCGAGTTGTTCGCTCGCAAGGCGATTTTGGCAGAGTTGCTCACGCTAAGCCGCCGCCTACTGGGAGTGAATCTTAGCATCTTAAAATTGCGAACGATGTATACGCAATATTGCGATTACACACCTCGTAGCAGTTTCTGAGTAGCTTCAGACTTACTCGGCATCTGCGATCAGTTCAGTGCTTGTCGTTCCTGGTTTGACGTCACAAACACTCCCAGCGTTCGCCCAGACACTCCTCCATTTCTCCGGCCACTCCTGCGTTTTTTCCGGAAACGGTAGCGTTTTTTCCCACACGCCCATAAAACGGCCTGTTTCCGCCCAGTAACACCCATTTCCTGTCAATCACATTACGATCGCCAGACCGATGAAAAAGCCGTGAGTAAAATTACTAAGTGCATAGCAAATTTACTTGGCGCAGTTGCAGTGCGGACATTGAGCATTCGCATTAAGCGGAAAATCGCTGCGATGCGAATATTTTTACCGAGCGAACAACTCGGAATGAGGGCCCATGTGTATAAATGCATTACTAATGTGTGGCATTATGTGTATAAGGTGCTCTACTATGTGGCGTTGCGTATAGAATGGGCACTACTGTGTCGTCTAATTTGAATAAAGAGTAATAGGGTGTGATGTAATGTGAATATGGGGCTCTACTGTGAGTAGTAACGTTTATAAGATAAAGTGATACTACTGTGGGATGTAATATGAATTATGAACACTATCGCATGATCAAATGTGAATAAAGTTGCAGTACTGTGTGGCGTAATTGGAATTGGGGTTACTATTGTGTGGCCATGCCCCTTGCCAGCAAAAACACACCCCTTTTTGGGCTGTGCGCCAAATGTGCAAACTGTTCCTATTTAAAATATAGGGGGTACAAACACCAAAATAAGGACTGCTATGGGTGAGGGGTGATGGTGCTGGGAAAGAGGTGCAAGGTCAGAGGCGGAACCAGCGGTGGTGCTAGGGGGCACCAGCCAAAATCTTGCCTAGGGCATCATATTGGTTAGGGCCGGCTCTGGTCACTGCCCCAAGGTATGGGGCCCACTCTCGCTGCTGGGTGGTTAACACTGTTTAGAATACCTTTTTTTAAACCTTGTCCTCTGTACCCATGCAGGTTTACAATTGGATGCAGATCCTGGCCTTGAACCCTGTACGTAGACCATTTTCCAAACCCCCACTCACTCCTGGAAGGCCTACTTGTGATGTGGAATCACCCTGTGTTGTGACCTGGATGCCTATTCAGGTGAGTAGGTGGACCCCACTCCTACATGGTGGTGACACTTGTCACTGACCCAAGGTATGGGGCCCACTCTCGCTGCTGGGTGGTTAACACTGTTTAGAATACCTTTTTTTAACCTTGTCCTCTGTACCCATGCAGGTTTACAATTGGATGCAGATCCTGGCCTTGAACCCTGTACGTAGACCATTTTCCAAACTCCCACTCACTCCTGGAAGGCCTACTTGTGATGTGGAATCACCCTGTGTTGTGACCTGGATGCCTATTCAGGTGAGTAGGTGGACCCCACTCCTACATGGTGGTGACACTTGTCACTGCCCCAAGGTATGGGGCCCACTCTCGCTGCTGGGTGGTAAACAATGTCTAGAATACCTTTTTTTAAACCTTGTCCTCTACTAATGCAGGTTTACAATTAGATGCACATCCTGGCCTTGAACCCTGTACGTAGACCATTTTCCAAACTCCCACTCACTCCTGGAAGGCCTACTTGTGATGTGGAATCACCCTGTGTTGTGACCTGGATGCCTATTCAGGTGAGTAGGTGGACCCAACTCCTACATGATGGTAACACTTGTCACTGCCCCAAGGTATGGGGCCCACTCTCGCTGCTGGGTGGTTAACACTGTTTAGAATACCCTTTTTTAAACCTTGTCCTCTGTACCCATGCAGGTTTACAATTGGATGCAGATCCTGGCCTTGAACCCTGTACGTAGACCATTTTCCAAACCCCCCACTGACTCCTGGAAGGCCTACTTGTGATGTGGAATCACCCTGTGTTGTGACCTGGATGCCTATTCAGGTGAGTAGGTGGACCCCACTCCTACATGGTGGTGACACTTGTCACTGCCCCAAGGTATGGGGCCCACTCTCGCTGCTGGGTGGTTAACACTGTTTAGAATACCTTTTTTTAAACCTTGTCCTCTGTACCCATGCAGGTTTACAATTGGATGCACATCCTGGCCTTGAACCCTGTACGTAGACCATTTTCCAAACCCCCACTCACTCCTGGAAGGCCTACTTGTGATGTGGAATCACCCTGTGTTGTGACCTGGATGCCTATTCAGGTGAGTAGGTGGACCCCACTCCTACATGGTGGTGACACTTGTCACTGCCCCAAGGTATGGGGCCCACTCTCGCTGCTGGGTGGTTAACACTGTTTAGAATACCTTTTTTTAAACCTTGTCCTCTGTACCCATGCAGGTTTACAATTGGATGCACATCCTGGCCTTGAACCCTGTACGTAGACCATTTTCCAAACCCCCACTCACTCCTGGAAGGCCTACTTGTGATGTGGAATCACCCTGTGTTGTGACCTGGATGCCTATTCAGGTGAGTAGGTGGACCCCTCCCCTACATGGTGGTGACACTTGTCACTGCCCCAAGGTATGGGGCCCACTCTCGCTGCTGGGTGGTTAACACTGTTTAGAATACCTTTTTTTAAACCTTGTCCTCTGTACCCATGCAGGTTTACAATTGGATGTAGATCCTGGCCTTGAACCGTGTACGTAGACCATTTTCCAAATCCCCACTCACTCCTGGAAGGCCTACTTGTGATGTGGAATCACCCTGTGTTGTGACCTGGATGCCTATTCAGGTGAGTAGGTGGACCCCACTCCTACATGGTGGTGACACTTGTCACTGCCCCAAGGTATGGGGCCCACTCTCGCTGCTGGGTGGTTAACACTGTTTAGAATACCTTTTTTTAAACCTTGTCCTCTGTACCCATGCAGGTTTACAATTGGATGCAGATCCTGGCCATGAACCCTGTACGTAGACCATTTTCCAAACCCACACTCACTCCTGGAAGGCCTACTCGTGATGTGGAATCACCCTGTGTTGTGACCTGGATGCCTATTCAGGTGAGTAGGTGGACCCCACTCCTACATGGTGGTGACACTTGTCACTGACCCAAGGTATGGGGCCCACTCTCGCTGCTGGGTGGTTAACACTGTTTAGAATACCTTTTTTTAACCTTGTCCTCTGTACCCATGCAGGTTTACAATTGGATGCAGATCCTGGCCTTGAACCCTGTACGTAGACCATTTTCCAAACTCCCACTCACTCCTGGAAGGCCTACTTGTGATGTGGAATCACCCTGTGTTGTGACCTGGATGCCTATTCAGGTGAGTAGGTGGACCCCACTCCTACATGGTGGTGACACTTGTCACTGCCCCAAGGTATGGGGCCCACTCTCGCTGCTGGGTGGTAAACACTGTCTAGAATACCTTTTTTTAAACCTTGTCCTCTACTAATGCAGGTTTACAATTAGATGCACATCCTGGCCTTGAACCCTGTACGTAGACCATTTTCCAAACTCCCACTCACTCCTGGAAGGCCTACTTGTGATGTGGAATCACCCTGTGTTGTGACCTGGATGCCTATTCAGGTGAGTAGGTGGACCCAACTCCTACATGATGGTAACACTTGTCACTGCCCCAAGGTATGGGGCCCACTCTCGCTGCTGGGTGGTTAACACTGTTTAGAATACCCTTTTTTAAACCTTGTCCTCTGTACCCATGCAGGTTTACAATTGGATGCAGATCCTGGCCTTGAACCCTGTACGTAGACCATTTTCCAAACCCCCCACTGACTCCTGGAAGGCCTACTTGTGATGTGGAATCACCCTGTGTTGTGACCTGGATGCCTATTCAGGTGAGTAGGTGGACCCCACTCCTACATGGTGGTGACACTTGTCACTGCCCCAAGGTATGGGGCCCACTCTCGCTGCTGGGTGGTTAACACTGTTTAGAATACCTTTTTTTAAACCCTGTCCTCTGTACCCATGCAGGTTTACAATTGGATGCACATCCTGGCCTTGAACCCTGTACGTAGACCATTTTCCAAACCCCCACTCACTCCTGGAAGGCCTACTTGTGATGTGGAATCACCCTGTGTTGTGACCTGGATGCCTATTCAGGTGAGTAGGTGGACCCCTCCCCTACATGGTGGTGACACTTGTCACTGCCCCAAGGTATGGGGCCCACTCTCGCTGCTGGGTGGTTAACACTGTTTAGAATACCTTTTTTTAAACCTTGTCCTCTGTACCCATGCAGGTTTACAATTGGATGTAGATCCTGGCCTTGAACCGTGTACGTAGACCATTTTCCAAATCCCCACTCACTCCTGGAAGGCCTACTTGTGATGTGGAATCACCCTGTGTTGTGACCTGGATGCCTATTCAGGTGAGTAGGTGGACCCCACTCCTACATGGTGGTGACACTTGTCACTGCCCCAAGGTATGGGGCCCACTCTCGCTGCTGGGTGGTTAACACTGTTTAGAATACCTTTTTTTAAACCTTGTCCTCTGTACCCATGCAGGTTTACAATTGGATGCAGATCCTGGCCATGAACCCTGTACGTAGACCATTTTCCAAACCCACACTCACTCCTGGAAGGCCTACTCGTGATGTGGAATCACCCTGTGTTGTGACCTGGATGCCTATTCAGGTGAGTAGGTGGACCCCACTCCTACATGGTGGTGACACTTGTCACTGCCCCAAGGTATGGGGCCCACTCTCGCTGCTGGGTGGTTAACACTGTTTAGAATACCTTTTTTTAACCTTGTCCTCTGTACCCATGCAGGTTTACAATTGGATGCAGATCCTGGCCTTGAACCCTGTACGTAGACCATTTTCCAAATCCCCACTCACCCCTGGAAGGCCTACTTGTGATGTGAAATCACCCTGTGTTGTGACCTGGATGCCTATTCAGGTGAGTAGGTGGACCCCACTCCTACATGGTGGTGACACTTGTCACTGCCAGAGCCGGCCTTAGGCATAGGCAATCTAGGCAATTGCCTAGGGCATTTGATATGCCTAGGGGCATCAGCAGCTTCTGCTGATTAAAATGATATGCGGCATGCCTATATTCTGTGTGTAGCATTTCATATGCAGATACAGCCACAGTCTCACACAGTATATAGGCATGCTGCATATCAGTTTAATCAGTAGAAGCTGCTTGTGCATCCTAGCCACATAGTAATGCAAATAAGATGCATTTTCATTAAAAAAGATGCCAGATGTTAGCATTGAGGCAAGATTTATGAGGACACATCTTTATCCAAGCAGAGGCAGAGGTCACAGTGTTAGTTGCAGTGTGATTGCTGTGTGCATGTGAGTGGGTTGGTTGTGCAGTAGTGTTCGGACTATTTGTAAGGAGCATTATGTGTGTCATGTAAAAATGCATTAATAGTGTGCAACATATGTGTAAGAGGCCACTATGCGTGTCATTATGTGTATAAGGGCATTAATAATGTGCGGCATATGTGTAAAAGATTACTACTGTATGTGTGTCATTATGTGTATAGAGGCACTAATAATGTGCAGCAAATGTGTAGGGGGCACTATGTGTGTCATTATGTGTATAAGGGCATTAATAATGTGCAGCTTATGTGTAAGGGACATTATGTGTAAAAGGGCATTAATAAAGGTTGTCATAATGTGTAAGGCGCATTATGTTTATAAGGACATTAATGATGTGTCTCATATGTGTAAGGGGCATTACTGTGTGGAACTATGGAGGTCATTCCGAGTTGTTCGCTCGCAAGGCGATTTTGGCAGAGTTGCTCACGCTAAGCCGCCGCCTACTGGGAGTGAATCTTAGCATCTTAAAATTGCGAACGATGTATTCGCAATATTGTGATTACACACCTCGTAGCAGTTTCTGAGTAGCTTCAGACTTACTCGGCATCTGCGATCAGTTCAGTGCTTGTCGTTCCTGGTTTGACGTCACAAACACTCCCAGCGTTCGCCCAGACACTCCTCCATTTCTCCGGCCACTCCTGCGTTTTTTCCGGAAACGGTAGCGTTTTTTCCCACACGCCCATAAAACGGCCTGTTTCCGCCCAGTAACACCCATTTCCTGTCAATCACATTACGATCGCCAGACCGATGAAAAAGCCGTGAGTAAAATTACTAAGTGCATAGCAAATTTACTTGGCGCAGTTGCAGTGCGGACATTGAGCATTCGCATTAAGCGGAAAATCGCTGCGATGCGAATATTTTTACCGAGCGAACAACTCGGAATGAGGGCCCATGTGTATAAATGCATTACTAATGTGTGGCATTATGTGTATAAGGTGCTCTACTATGTGGCGTTGCGTATAGAATGGGCACTACTGTGTCGTCTAATTTGAATAAAGAGTAATAGGGTGTGATGTAATGTGAATATGGGGCTCTACTGTGAGTAGTAACGTTTATAAGATAAAGTGATACTACTGTGGGATGTAATATGAATTATGAACACTATCGCATGATCAAATGTGAATAAAGTTGCAGTACTGTGTGGCGTAATTGGAATTGGGGTTACTATTGTGTGGCCATGCCCCTTGCCAGCAAAAACACACCCCTTTTTGGGCTGTGCGCCAAATGTGCAAACTGTTCCTATTTAAAATATAGGGGGTACAAACACCAAAATAAGGACTGCTATGGGTGAGGGGTGATGGTGCTGGGAAAGAGGTGCAAGGTCAGAGGCGGAACCAGCGGTGGTGCTAGGGGGCACCAGCCAAAATCTTGCCTAGGGCATCATATTGGTTAGGGCCGGCTCTGGTCACTGCCCCAAGGTATGGGGCCCACTCTCGCTGCTGGGTGGTTAACACTGTTTAGAATACCTTTTTTTAAACCTTGTCCTCTGTACCCATGCAGGTTTACAATTGGATGCAGATCCTGGCCTTGAACCCTGTACGTAGACCATTTTCCAAACCCCCACTCACTCCTGGAAGGCCTACTTGTGATGTGGAATCACCCTGTGTTGTGACCTGGATGCCTATTCAGGTGAGTAGGTGGACCCCACTCCTACATGGTGGTGACACTTGTCACTGCCCCAAGGTATGGGGCCCACTCTCGCTGCTGGGTGGTTAACACTGTTTAGAATACCTTTTTTTAAACCTTGTCCTCTGTACCCATGCAGGTTTACAATTGGATGCAGATCCTGGCATTGAACCCTGTACGTAGACCATTTTCCAAACCCCCACTCACTCCTGGAAGGCCTACTTGTGATGTGGAATCACCCTGTGTTGTGACCTGGATGCCTATTCAGGTCAGTAGGTGGACCCCATTCCTACATGGTGGTGACACTTGTCATTGCCCCAAGGTATGGGGCCTACTCTCGCTGCTGGGTGGTTAACACTGTTTAGAATACCTTTTTTTAAACCTTGTCCTCTGTACCCATGCAGGTTTACAATTGGATGCAGATCCTGGCATTGAACCCTGTACGTAGACCATTTTCCAAACCCCCACTCACTCCTGGAAGGCCTACTTGTGATGTGGAATCACCCTGTGTTGTGACCTGGATGCCTATTCAGGTGAGTAGGTGGACCCCACTCCTATATGGTGGTGACACTTGTCACTGCCCCAAGGTATGGGGCCCACTCTCGCTGCTGGGTGGTTAACACTGTTTAGAATACCTTTTTTTAAACCTTGTCCTCTGTACCCATGCAGGTTTACAATTGGATGCAGATCCTGGCCTTGAACCCTGTACATAGACCATTTTCCAAACCCCACTCACTCCTGGAAGGCCTACTTGTGATGTGGAATCACCCTGTGTTGTGACCTGGATGCCTATTCAGGTGAGTAGGTGGACCCCACTCCTACATGGTGGTGACACTTGTCACTGCCCCAAGGTATGGGGCCCACTCTCGCTGCTGGGTGGTTAACACTGTTTAGAATACCTTTTTTTAAACCTTGTCCTCTGTACCCATGCAGGTTTACAATTGGATGCAGATCCTGGCCTTGAACCCTGTACGTAGACCATTTTCCAAACCCCCACTCACTCCTGGAAGGCCTACTTGTGATGTGGAATCACCCTGTGTTGTGACCTGGATGCCTATTCAGGTGATTAGGTGGACCCCACTCCTACATGGTGGTGACACTTGTCAATGCCCCAAGGTATGGGGCCCACTCTCGCTGCTGGGTGGTTAACACTGTTTAGAATACCTTTTTTTAAACCTTGTCCTCTGTACCCATGCAGGTTTACAATTGGATGCACATCCTGGCCTTGAACCCTGTACGTAGACCATTTTCCAAACCCCCACTCACTCCTGGAAGGCCTACTTGTGATGTGGAATCACCCTGTGTTGTGACCTGGATGCCTATTTAGGTGAGTAGGTGGACCCCACTCCTACATGGTGGTGACACTTGTCACTGTCTCAAGGTATGGGGCCCACTCTCGCTGCTGGGTGGTTAACACTGTTTAGAATACCTTTTTTTAACCTTGTCCTCTGTACCCATGCAGGTTTACAATTGGATGCAGATCCTGGCCTTGAACCCTGTACGTAGACCATTTTCCAAATCCCCACTCACTCCTGGAAGGCCTACTTGTGATGTGGAATCACCCTGTGTTGTGACCTGGATGCCTATTCAGGTGAGTAGGTGGACCCCATTCCTACATGGTGGTGACACTTGTCACTGCCCCAAGGTATGGGGCCCACTCTCGCTGCTGGGTGGTTAACACTGTTTAGCATACCTTTTTTTAACCTTGTCCTCTGAACCCATGCAGGTTTACAATTGGATGCAGATCCTGGCCTTGAACCCTGTACGTAGACCATTTTCCAAACCCCCACTCACTCCTGGAAGGCCTACTTGTGATGTGGAATCACCCTGTGTTGTGACCTGGATGCCTATTCAGGTGAGTAGGTGGACCCCACTCCTACATGGTGGTGACACTTGTCACTGCCCCAAGGTATGGGGCTCACTCTCGCTGCTGGGTGGTTAACACTGTTTAGAATACCTTTTTTTAACCTTGTCCTCTGTACCCATGCAGGTTTACAATTGGATGCAGATCCTGGCCTTGAACCCTGTACATAGACCATTTTCCAAACCCCCACTCACTCCTGGAAGGCCTACTTGTGATGTGGAATCACCCTGTGTTGTGACATGGATGCCTATTCAGGTGAGTAGGTGGACCCCACTCCTACATGGTGGTGACACTTGTCACTGCCCCAAGGTATGGGGCTCACTCTCGCTGCTGGGTGGTTAACACTGTTTAGAATACCTTTTTTTAACCTTGTCCTCTGTACCCATGCAGGTTTACAATTGGATGCAGATCCTGGCCTTGAACCCTGTACGTAGACCATTTTCCAAATCCCCACTCACTCCTGGAAGGCCTACTTGTGATGTGGAATCACCCTGTGTTGTGACCTGGATGCCTATTCAGGTGAGTAGGTGGACCCCACTCCTACATGGTGGTGACACTTGTCACTGCCCCAAGGTATGGGGCCCACTCTCGCTGCTGGGTGGTTAACACTGTCTAGAATACCTTTTTTTAAACCTTGTCCTCTACCCATGCAGGTTTACAATTAGATGCACATCCTGGCCTTGAACCCTGTACGTAGACCATTTTCCAAACCCCCACTCACTCCTGGAAGGCCTACTTGTGATGTGGAATCACCCTGTGTTGTGACCTGGATGCCTATTCAGGTGAGTAGGTGGACCCCACTCCTACATGGTGGTGACACTTGTCACTGACCCAAGGTATGGGGCCCACTCTCGCTGCTGGGTGGTTAACACTGTTTAGAATACCTTTTTTTAAACCTTGTCCTCTGTACCCATGCAGGTTTACAATTGGATGTAGATCCTGGCCTTGAACCCTGTACGTAGACCATTTTCCAAACCCCCACTCACTCCTGCAAGGCCTACTTGTGATGTGGAATCACCCTGTGTTGTGACCTGGAAGCCTATTCAGGTGAGTAGGTGGACCCCACTCCTACATGGTGGATGGTGGTGACACTTGTCACTGCCCCAAGGTATGGGGCCCACTCTCGCTGCTGGGTGGTTAACACTGTTTAGAATACCTTTTTTTAAACCTTGTCCTCTGTACCCATGCAGGTTTACAATTGGATGCAGATCATGGCCTTGAACCCTGTACATAGACCATTTTCCAAACCCCACTCACTCCTGGAAGGCCTACTTGTGATGTGGAATCACCCTGTGTTGTGACCTGGATGCCTATTCAGGTGAGTAGGTGGACCCCACTCCTACATGGTGGTAACACTTGTCACTGCCCGAAGGTATGGGGCCCACTCTCGCTGCTGGGTGGTTAACACTGTTTAGAATACCTTTTTTTAAACCTTGTCCTCTGTACCCATGCAGGTTTACAATTGGATGCAGATCCTGGCCTTGAACCCTGTACGTAGACCATTTTCCAAATCCCCACTCACTCCTGGAAGGCCTACTTGTGATGTGGAATCACCCAGCGTTGTGACCTGGATGCCTATTCAGGTGAGTAGGTGGACCCCACTCCTACATGGTGGTGACACTTGTCACTGCCCCAAGGTATGGGGCCCACTCTCGCTGCTGGGTGGTTAACACTGTCTAGAATACCTTTTTTTAAACCTTGTCCTCTACCCACGCAGGTTTACAATTAGATGCACATCCTGGCCTTGAACCCTGTACGTAGACCATTTTCCAAACCCCCACTCACTCCTGGAAGGCCTACTTGTGATGTGGAATCACCCTGTGTTGTGACCTGGATGCCTATTCAGGTGAGTAGGTGGACCCCACTCCTACATGGTGGTGACACTTGTCACTGACCCAAGGTATGGGGCCCACTCTCGCTGCTGGGTGGTTAACACTGTTTAGAATACCTTTTTTTAACCTTGTCCTCTGTACCCATGCAGGTTTACAATTGGATACAGATCCTGGCCTTGAACCCTGTACGTAGACCATTTTCCAAACTCCCACTCACTCCTGGAAGGCCTACTTGTTGTGGAATCACCCTGTGTTGTGACCTGGATGCCTATTCAGGTGAGTAGGTGGACCCCACTCCTACATGGTGGTAACACTTGTCACTGCCCCAAGGTATGGGTCCCACTCTCGCTGCTGGGTGGTTAACACTGTCTAGAATACCTTTTTTTAAACCTTGTCCTCTACCCATGCAGGTTTACAATTAGATGCACATCCTGGCCTTGAACCCTGTACGTAGACCATTTTCCAAACCCCCACTCACTCCTGGAAGGCCTACTTGTGATGTGGAATCACCCTGTGTTGTGACCTGGATGCCTATTCAGGTGAGTAGGTGGACCCCACTCCTACATGGTGGTGACATTTGTCACTGACCCAAGGTATGGGGCCCACTCTCGCTGCTGGGTGGTTAACACTGTTTAGAATACCTTTTTTTAACCTTGTCCTCTGTACCCATGCAGGTTTACAATTGCATGCAGATCCTGGCCTTGAACCCTGTACGTAGACCATTTTCCAAACTCCCACTCACTCCTGGAAGGCCTACTTGTGATGTGGAATCACCCTGTGTTGTGACCTGGATGCCTATTCAGGTGAGTAGGTGGACCCCACTCCTACATGATGGTAACACTTGTCACTGCCCCAAGGTATAGGGCCCACTCTCGCTGCTGGGTGGTTAACACTGTTTAGAATACCTTTTTTTAAACCTTGTCCTCTGTACCCATGCAGGTTTACAATTGGATGCAGATCCTGGCCTTGAACCCTGTACGTAGACCATTTTCCAAACCCCCCACTGACTCCTGGAAGGCCTACTTGTGATGTGGAATCACCCTGTGTTGTGACCTGGATGCCTATTCAGGTGAGTAGGTGGACCCCACTCCTACATGGTGGTGACACTTGTCACTGCCCCAAGGTATGGGGCCCACTCTCGCTGCTGGGTGGTTAACACTGTTTAAAATACCTTTTTTTAAACCTTGTCCTCTGTACCCATGCAGGTTTACAATTGGATGCAGATCCTGGCCTTGAACCCTGTACGTAGACCATTTTCCAAACCCCCACTCACTCCTGGAAGGCCTACTTGTGATGTGGAATCACCCTGTGTTGTGACCTGGATGCCTATTCAGGTGAGTAGGTGGACCCCACTCCTACATGGTGGTGACACTTGTCACTGCCCCAAGGTATGGGGCTCACTCTCGCTGCTGGGTGGTTAACACTGTTTAGAATACCTTTTTTTAACCTTGTCCTCTGTACCCATGCAGGTTTACAATTGGATGCAGATCCTGGCCTTGAACCCTGTACGTAGACCATTTTCCAAACCCACACTCACTCCTGGAAGGCCTACTCGTGATGTGGAATCACCCTGTGTTGTGACCTGGATGCCTATTCAGGTGAGTAGGTGGACCCCACTCCTACATGGTGGTGACACTTGTCACTGCCCCAAGGTATGGGGCCCACTCTCGCTGCTGGGTGGTTAACACTGTTTAGAATACCTTTTTTTAACCTTGTCCTCTGTACCCATGCAGGTTTACAATTGGATGCAGATCCTGGCCTTGAACCCTGTACGTAGACCATTTTCCAAATCCCCACTCACCCCTGGAAGGCCTACTTGTGATGTGAAATCACCCTGTGTTGTGACCTGGATGCCTATTCAGGTGAGTAGGTGGACCCCACTCCTACATGGTGGTGACACTTGTCACTGCCAGAGCCGGCCTTAGGCATAGGCAATCTAGGCAATTGCCTAGGGCATTTGATATGCCTAGGGGCATCAGCAGCTTCTGCTGATTAAAATGATATGCGGCATGCCTATATTCTGTGTGTAGCATTTCATATGCAGATACAGCCACAGTCTCACACAGTATATAGGCATGCTGCATATCAGTTTAATCAGTAGAAGCTGCTTGTGCATCCTAGCCACATAGTAATGCAAATAAGATGCATTTTCATTAAAAAAGATGCCAGATGTTAGCATTGAGGCAAGATTTATGAGGACACATCTTTATCCAAGCAGAGGCAGAGGTCACAGTGTTAGTTGCAGTGTGATTGCTGTGTGCATGTGAGTGGGTTGGTTGTGCAGTAGTGTTCGGACTATTTGTAAGGAGCATTATGTGTGTCATGTAAAAATGCATTAATAATGTGCAACATATGTGTAAGAGGCCACTATGCGTGTCATTATGTGTATAAGGGCATTAATAATGTGCGGCATATGTGTAAAAGATTACTACTGTATGTGTGTCATTATGTGTATAGAGGCACTAATAATGTGCAGCAAATGTGTAGGGGGCACTATGTGTGTCATTATGTGTATAAGGGCATTAATAATGTGCAGCTTATGTGTAAGGGACATTATGTGTAAAAGGGCATTAATAAAGGT
Organism: Pseudophryne corroboree; assembly: GCF_028390025.1. Lineage (NCBI taxonomy): Eukaryota > Metazoa > Chordata > Amphibia > Anura > Myobatrachidae > Pseudophryne > Pseudophryne corroboree. The sequence goes on from NC_086447.1 coordinate 851,089,962, forward strand.
TGTCATAATGTGTAAGGCGCATTATGTTTATAAGGACATTAATGATGTGTCTCATATGTGTAAGGGGCATTACTGTGTGGAACTATGGAGGTCATTCCGAGTTGTTCGCTCGCAAGGCGATTTTGGCAGAGTTGCTCACGCTAAGCCGCCGCCTACTGGGAGTGAATCTTAGCATCTTAAAATTGCGAACGATGTATTCGCAATATTGTGATTACACACCTCGTAGCAGTTTCTGAGTAGCTTCAGACTTACTCGGCATCTGCGATCAGTTCAGTGCTTGTCGTTCCTGGTTTGACGTCACAAACACTCCCAGCGTTCGCCCAGACACTCCTCCATTTCTCCGGCCACTCCTGCGTTTTTTCCGGAAACGGTAGCGTTTTTTCCCACACGCCCATAAAACGGCCTGTTTCCGCCCAGTAACACCCATTTCCTGTCAATCACATTACGATCGCCAGACCGATGAAAAAGCCGTGAGTAAAATTACTAAGTGCATAGCAAATTTACTTGGCGCAGTTGCAGTGCGGACATTGAGCATTCGCATTAAGCGGAAAATCGCTGCGATGCGAATATTTTTACCGAGCGAACAACTCGGAATGAGGGCCCATGTGTATAAATGCATTACTAATGTGTGGCATTATGTGTATAAGGTGCTCTACTATGTGGCGTTGCGTATAGAATGGGCACTACTGTGTCGTCTAATTTGAATAAAGAGTAATAGGGTGTGATGTAATGTGAATATGGGGCTCTACTGTGAGTAGTAACGTTTATAAGATAAAGTGATACTACTGTGGGATGTAATATGAATTATGAACACTATCGCATGATCAAATGTGAATAAAGTTGCAGTACTGTGTGGCGTAATTGGAATTGGGGTTACTATTGTGTGGCCATGCCCCTTGCCAGCAAAAACACACCCCTTTTTGGGCTGTGCGCCAAATGTGCAAACTGTTCCTATTTAAAATATAGGGGGTACAAACACCAAAATAAGGACTGCTATGGGTGAGGGGTGATGGTGCTGGGAAAGAGGTGCAAGGTCAGAGGCGGAACCAGCGGTGGTGCTAGGGGGCACCAGCCAAAATCTTGCCTAGGGCATCATATTGGTTAGGGCCGGCTCTGGTCACTGCCCCAAGGTATGGGGCCCACTCTCGCTGCTGGGTGGTTAACACTGTTTAGAATACCTTTTTTTAAACCTTGTCCTCTGTACCCATGCAGGTTTACAATTGGATGCAGATCCTGGCCTTGAACCCTGTACGTAGACCATTTTCCAAACCCCCACTCACTCCTGGAAGGCCTACTTGTGATGTGGAATCACCCTGTGTTGTGACCTGGATGCCTATTCAGGTGAGTAGGTGGACCCCACTCCTACATGGTGGTGACACTTGTCACTGCCCCAAGGTATGGGGCCCACTCTCGCTGCTGGGTGGTTAACACTGTTTAGAATACCTTTTTTTAAACCTTGTCCTCTGTACCCATGCAGGTTTACAATTGGATGCAGATCCTGGCATTGAACCCTGTACGTAGACCATTTTCCAAACCCCCACTCACTCCTGGAAGGCCTACTTGTGATGTGGAATCACCCTGTGTTGTGACCTGGATGCCTATTCAGGTCAGTAGGTGGACCCCATTCCTACATGGTGGTGACACTTGTCATTGCCCCAAGGTATGGGGCCTACTCTCGCTGCTGGGTGGTTAACACTGTTTAGAATACCTTTTTTTAAACCTTGTCCTCTGTACCCATGCAGGTTTACAATTGGATGCAGATCCTGGCATTGAACCCTGTACGTAGACCATTTTCCAAACCCCCACTCACTCCTGGAAGGCCTACTTGTGATGTGGAATCACCCTGTGTTGTGACCTGGATGCCTATTCAGGTGAGTAGGTGGACCCCACTCCTATATGGTGGTGACACTTGTCACTGCCCCAAGGTATGGGGCCCACTCTCGCTGCTGGGTGGTTAACACTGTTTAGAATACCTTTTTTTAAACCTTGTCCTCTGTACCCATGCAGGTTTACAATTGGATGCAGATCCTGGCCTTGAACCCTGTACATAGACCATTTTCCAAACCCCACTCACTCCTGGAAGGCCTACTTGTGATGTGGAATCACCCTGTGTTGTGACCTGGATGCCTATTCAGGTGAGTAGGTGGACCCCACTCCTACATGGTGGTGACACTTGTCACTGCCCCAAGGTATGGGGCCCACTCTCGCTGCTGGGTGGTTAACACTGTTTAGAATACCTTTTTTTAAACCTTGTCCTCTGTACCCATGCAGGTTTACAATTGGATGCAGATCCTGGCCTTGAACCCTGTACGTAGACCATTTTCCAAACCCCCACTCACTCCTGGAAGGCCTACTTGTGATGTGGAATCACCCTGTGTTGTGACCTGGATGCCTATTCAGGTGATTAGGTGGACCCCACTCCTACATGGTGGTGACACTTGTCAATGCCCCAAGGTATGGGGCCCACTCTCGCTGCTGGGTGGTTAACACTGTTTAGAATACCTTTTTTTAAACCTTGTCCTCTGTACCCATGCAGGTTTACAATTGGATGCACATCCTGGCCTTGAACCCTGTACGTAGACCATTTTCCAAACCCCCACTCACTCCTGGAAGGCCTACTTGTGATGTGGAATCACCCTGTGTTGTGACCTGGATGCCTATTTAGGTGAGTAGGTGGACCCCACTCCTACATGGTGGTGACACTTGTCACTGTCTCAAGGTATGGGGCCCACTCTCGCTGCTGGGTGGTTAACACTGTTTAGAATACCTTTTTTTAACCTTGTCCTCTGTACCCATGCAGGTTTACAATTGGATGCAGATCCTGGCCTTGAACCCTGTACGTAGACCATTTTCCAAATCCCCACTCACTCCTGGAAGGCCTACTTGTGATGTGGAATCACCCTGTGTTGTGACCTGGATGCCTATTCAGGTGAGTAGGTGGACCCCATTCCTACATGGTGGTGACACTTGTCACTGCCCCAAGGTATGGGGCCCACTCTCGCTGCTGGGTGGTTAACACTGTTTAGCATACCTTTTTTTAACCTTGTCCTCTGAACCCATGCAGGTTTACAATTGGATGCAGATCCTGGCCTTGAACCCTGTACGTAGACCATTTTCCAAACCCCCACTCACTCCTGGAAGGCCTACTTGTGATGTGGAATCACCCTGTGTTGTGACCTGGATGCCTATTCAGGTGAGTAGGTGGACCCCACTCCTACATGGTGGTGACACTTGTCACTGCCCCAAGGTATGGGGCTCACTCTCGCTGCTGGGTGGTTAACACTGTTTAGAATACCTTTTTTTAACCTTGTCCTCTGTACCCATGCAGGTTTACAATTGGATGCAGATCCTGGCCTTGAACCCTGTACATAGACCATTTTCCAAACCCCCACTCACTCCTGGAAGGCCTACTTGTGATGTGGAATCACCCTGTGTTGTGACATGGATGCCTATTCAGGTGAGTAGGTGGACCCCACTCCTACATGGTGGTGACACTTGTCACTGCCCCAAGGTATGGGGCTCACTCTCGCTGCTGGGTGGTTAACACTGTTTAGAATACCTTTTTTTAACCTTGTCCTCTGTACCCATGCAGGTTTACAATTGGATGCAGATCCTGGCCTTGAACCCTGTACGTAGACCATTTTCCAAATCCCCACTCACTCCTGGAAGGCCTACTTGTGATGTGGAATCACCCTGTGTTGTGACCTGGATGCCTATTCAGGTGAGTAGGTGGACCCCACTCCTACATGGTGGTGACACTTGTCACTGCCCCAAGGTATGGGGCCCACTCTCGCTGCTGGGTGGTTAACACTGTCTAGAATACCTTTTTTTAAACCTTGTCCTCTACCCATGCAGGTTTACAATTAGATGCACATCCTGGCCTTGAACCCTGTACGTAGACCATTTTCCAAACCCCCACTCACTCCTGGAAGGCCTACTTGTGATGTGGAATCACCCTGTGTTGTGACCTGGATGCCTATTCAGGTGAGTAGGTGGACCCCACTCCTACATGGTGGTGACACTTGTCACTGACCCAAGGTATGGGGCCCACTCTCGCTGCTGGGTGGTTAACACTGTTTAGAATACCTTTTTTTAAACCTTGTCCTCTGTACCCATGCAGGTTTACAATTGGATGTAGATCCTGGCCTTGAACCCTGTACGTAGACCATTTTCCAAACCCCCACTCACTCCTGGAAGGCCTACTTGTGATGTGGAATCACCCTGTGTTGTGACCTGGAAGCCTATTCAGGTGAGTAGGTGGACCCCACTCCTACATGGTGGATGGTGGTGACACTTGTCACTGCCCCAAGGTATGGGGCCCACTCTCGCTGCTGGGTGGTTAACACTGTTTAGAATACCTTTTTTTAAACCTTGTCCTCTGTACCCATGCAGGTTTACAATTGGATGCAGATCATGGCCTTGAACCCTGTACATAGACCATTTTCCAAACCCCACTCACTCCTGGAAGGCCTACTTGTGATGTGGAATCACCCTGTGTTGTGACCTGGATGCCTATTCAGGTGAGTAGGTGGACCCCACTCCTACATGGTGGTAACACTTGTCACTGCCCGAAGGTATGGGGCCCACTCTCGCTGCTGGGTGGTTAACACTGTTTAGAATACCTTTTTTTAAACCTTGTCCTCTGTACCCATGCAGGTTTACAATTGGATGCAGATCCTGGCCTTGAACCCTGTACGTAGACCATTTTCCAAATCCCCACTCACTCCTGGAAGGCCTACTTGTGATGTGGAATCACCCAGCGTTGTGACCTGGATGCCTATTCAGGTGAGTAGGTGGACCCCACTCCTACATGGTGGTGACACTTGTCACTGCCCCAAGGTATGGGGCCCACTCTCGCTGCTGGGTGGTTAACACTGTCTAGAATACCTTTTTTTAAACCTTGTCCTCTACCCACGCAGGTTTACAATTAGATGCACATCCTGGCCTTGAACCCTGTACGTAGACCATTTTCCAAACCCCCACTCACTCCTGGAAGGCCTACTTGTGATGTGGAATCACCCTGTGTTGTGACCTGGATGCCTATTCAGGTGAGTAGGTGGACCCCACTCCTACATGGTGGTGACACTTGTCACTGACCCAAGGTATGGGGCCCACTCTCGCTGCTGGGTGGTTAACACTGTTTAGAATACCTTTTTTTAACCTTGTCCTCTGTACCCATGCAGGTTTACAATTGGATACAGATCCTGGCCTTGAACCCTGTACGTAGACCATTTTCCAAACTCCCACTCACTCCTGGAAGGCCTACTTGTTGTGGAATCACCCTGTGTTGTGACCTGGATGCCTATTCAGGTGAGTAGGTGGACCCCACTCCTACATGGTGGTAACACTTGTCACTGCCCCAAGGTATGGGTCCCACTCTCGCTGCTGGGTGGTTAACACTGTCTAGAATACCTTTTTTTAAACCTTGTCCTCTACCCATGCAGGTTTACAATTAGATGCACATCCTGGCCTTGAACCCTGTACGTAGACCATTTTCCAAACCCCCACTCACTCCTGGAAGGCCTACTTGTGATGTGGAATCACCCTGTGTTGTGACCTGGATGCCTATTCAGGTGAGTAGGTGGACCCCACTCCTACATGGTGGTGACATTTGTCACTGACCCAAGGTATGGGGCCCACTCTCGCTGCTGGGTGGTTAACACTGTTTAGAATACCTTTTTTTAACCTTGTCCTCTGTACCCATGCAGGTTTACAATTGCATGCAGATCCTGGCCTTGAACCCTGTACGTAGACCATTTTCCAAACTCCCACTCACTCCTGGAAGGCCTACTTGTGATGTGGCATCACCCTGTGTTGTGACCTGGATGCCTATTCAGGTGAGTAGGTGGACCCCACTCCTACATGATGGTAACACTTGTCACTGCCCCAAGGTATAGGGCCCACTCTCGCTGCTGGGTGGTTAACACTGTTTAGAATACCTTTTTTTAAACCTTGTCCTCTGTACCCATGCAGGTTTACAATTGGATGCAGATCCTGGCCTTGAACCCTGTACGTAGACCATTTTCCAAACCCCCCACTGACTCCTGGAAGGCCTACTTGTGATGTGGAATCACCCTGTGTTGTGACCTGGATGCCTATTCAGGTGAGTAGGTGGACCCCACTCCTACATGGTGGTGACACTTGTCACTGCCCCAAGGTATGGGGCCCACTCTCGCTGCTGGGTGGTTAACACTGTTTAAAATACCTTTTTTTAAACCTTGTCCTCTGTACCCATGCAGGTTTACAATTGGATGCAGATCCTGGCCTTGAACCCTGTACGTAGACCATTTTCCAAACCCCCACTCACTCCTGGAAGGCCTACTTGTGATGTGGAATCACCCTGTGTTGTGACCTGGATGCCTATTCAGGTGAGTAGGTGGACCCCACTCCTACATGGTGGTGACACTTGTCACTGCCCCAAGGTATGGGGCTCACTCTCGCTGCTGGGTGGTTAACACTGTTTAGAATACCTTTTTTTAACCTTGTCCTCTGTACCCATGCAGGTTTACAATTGGATGCAGATCCTGGCCTTGAACCCTGTACGTAGACCATTTTCCAAATCCCCACTCACTCCTGGAAGGCCTACTTGTGATGTGGAATCACCCTGTGTTGTGACCTGGATGCCTATTCAGGTGAGTAGGTGGACCCCACTCCTACATGGTGGTGACACTTGTCACTGACCCAAGGTATGGGGCCCACTCTCGCTGCTGGGTGGTTAACACTGTTTAGAATACCTTTTTTTAAACCTTGTCCTCTGTACCCATGCAGGTTTACAATTGGATGTAGATCCTGGCCTTGAACCCTGTACGTAGACCATTTTCCAAACCCCCACTCACTCCTGCAAGGCCTACTTGTGATGTGGAATCACCCTGTGTTGTGACCTGGATGCCTATTCAGGTGAGTAGGTGGACCCCACTCCTACATGGTGGATGGTGGTGACACTTGTCACTGCCCCAAGGTATGGGGCCCACTCTCGCTGCTGGGTGGTTAACACTGTTTAGAATACCTTTTTTTAAACCTTGTCCTCTGTACCCATGCAGGTTTACAATTGGATGCAGATCATGGCCTTGAACCCTGTACATAGACCATTTTCCAAACCCCACTCACTCCTGGAAGGCCTACTTGTGATGTGGAATCACCCTGTGTTGTGACCTGGATGCCTATTCAGGTGAGTAGGTGGACCCCACTCCTACATGGTGGTAACACTTGTCACTGCCCGAAGGTATGGGGCCCACTCTCGCTGCTGGGTGGTTAACACTGTTTAGAATACCTTTTTTTAAACCTTGTCCTCTGTACCCATGCAGGTTTACAATTGGATGCAGATCCTGGCCTTGAACCCTGTACGTAGACCATTTTCCAAATCCCCACTCACTCCTGGAAGGCCAACTTGTGATGTGGAATCACCCTGCGTTGTGACCTGGATGCCTATTCAGGTGAGTAGGTGGACCCCACTCCTACATGGTGGTGACACTTGTCACTGCCCCAAGGTATGGGGCCCACTCTCGCTGCTGGGTGGTTAACACTGTCTAGAATACCTTTTTTTAAACCTTGTCCTCTACCCATGCAGGTTTACAATTAGATGCACATCCTGGCCTTGAACCCTGTACGTAGACCATTTTCCAAACCCCCACTCACTCCTGGAAGGCCTACTTGTGATGTGGAATCACCCTGTGTTGTGACCTGGATGCCTATTCAGGTGAGTAGGTGGACCCCACTCCTACATGGTGGTGACACTTGTCACTGACCCAAGGTATGGGGCCCACTCTCGCTGCTGGGTGGTTAACACTGTTTAGAATACCTTTTTTTAACCTTGTCCTCTGTACCCATGCAGGTTTACAATTGGATACAGATCCTGGCCTTGAACCCTGTACGTAGACCATTTTCCAAACTCCCACTCACTCCTGGAAGGCCTACTTGTTGTGGAATCACCCTGTGTTGTGACCTGGATGCCTATTCAGGTGAGTAGGTGGACCCCACTCCTACATGGTGGTAACACTTGTCACTGCCCCAAGGTATGGGGCCCACTCTCGCTGCTGGGTGGTTAACACTGTCTAGAATACCTTTTTTTAAACCTTGTCCTCTACCCATGCAGGTTTACAATTAGATGCACATCCTGGCCTTGAACCCTGTACGTAGACCATTTTCCAAACCCCCACTCACTCCTGGAAGGCCTACTTGTGATGTGGAATCACCCTGTGTTGTGACCTGGATGCCTATTCAGGTGAGTAGGTGGACCCCACTCCTACATGGTGGTGACATTTGTCACTGACCCAAGGTATGGGGCCCACTCTCGATGCTGGGTGGTTAACACTGTTTAGAATACCTTTTTTTAACCTTGTCCTCTGTACCCATGCAGGTTTACAATTGCATGCAGATCCTGGCCTTGAACCCTGTACGTAGACCATTTTCCAAACTCCCACTCACTCCTGGAAGGCTTACTTGTGATGTGGAATCACCCTGTGTTGTGACCTGGATGCCTATTCAGGTGAGTAGGTGGACCCCACTCCTACATGATGGTAACACTTGTCACTGCCCCAAGGTATGGGGCCCACTCTCGCTGCTGGGTGGTTAACACTGTTTAGAATACCTTTTTTTAAACCTTGTCCTCTGTACCCATGCAGGTTTACAATTGGATGCAGATCCTGGCCTTGAACCCTGTACGTAGACCATTTTCCAAACCCCCCACTGACTCCTGGAAGGCCTACTTGTGATGTGGAATCACCCTGTGTTGTGACCTGGATGCCTATTCAGGTGAGTAGGTGGACCCCACTCCTACATGGTGGTGACACTTGTCACTGCCCCAAGGTATGGGGCCCACTCTCGCTGCTGGGTGGTTAACACTGTTTAGAATACCTTTTTTTAAACCTTGTCCTCTGTACCCATGCAGGTTTACAATTGGATGCACATCCTGGCCTTGAACCCTGTACGTAGACCATTTTCCAAACCCCCACTCACTCCTGGAAGGCCTACTTGTGATTAGAGATGAGCGGGTTCGGTTTCTCTGAATCCGAACCCGCCAGAACTTCAGGTTTTTTTTCACGGGTCCGAGCGACTCGGATCTTCCCGCCTTGCTCGGTTAACCCGAGCGCGCGCCCGAACGTCATCATGACGCTGTCGGATTCTCGCGAGGCTCGGATTCTATCGCGAGACTCGGATTCTATATAAGGAGCCGCGCGTCGCCGCCATTTTCACACGTGCATTGAGATTGATAGGGAGAGGACGTGGCTGGCGTCCTCTCCATTTAGATTATAAGAGACTGAGAGAGATTTACTGGAGCTGACTAGGAGGAGTACTGTTACTGTAGAAGTGTAGAGACTGAGTGGAGAGAGTTTACTAGTGAGGACAGTGCAGTTTACTTTATAATCCGTTCTCTGCCTGAAAAAAGCGATACACAGCACACAGTGACTCAGTCACATACCATATCTGTGTGCACTGCTCAGGCTCAGGCCAGTGTGCTGCATCATCTATTATCTATATATAATATTATATATATCTGTCTGACTGCTCAGCTCACACAGCTTATAATTGTGGGGGAGACTGGGGAGCACTACTGCAGTGCCAGTTATAGGTTATAGCAGGAGCCAGGAGTACATAATATATTATATAGTGAGTGACCACCAGACACACAGTGCAGTTTATTTAATATATCCGTTCTCTGCCTGAAAAAAGCGATACACACAGTGACTCAGTCAGTCACATACCATATCTGTGTGCACTGCTCAGGCTCAGGCCAGTGTGCTGCATCATCTATATATATTATATATCTGTCTGACTGCTCAGCTCACACAGCTTATAATTGTGGGGGAGACTGGGGAGCACTACTGCAGTGCCAGTTATAGGTTATAGCAGGAGCCAGGAGTACATAATATTATATTAAAATTAAACAGTGCACACTTTTGCTGCAGGAGTGCCACTGCCAGTGTGACTAGTGACCAGTGACCTGACCACCAGTATATATAATATTAGTAGTATACTATCTCTTTATCAACCAGTCTATATTAGCAGCAGACACAGTACAGTGCGGTAGTTCACGGCTGTGGCTACCTCTGTGTCGGCACTCGGCAGCCCGTCCATAATTGTATATACCACCTAACCGTGGTTTTTTTTTCTTTCTTTATACATACATACTAGTTACGAGTATACTATCTCTTTATCAACCAGTCTATATTAGCAGCAGACACAGTACAGTGCGGTAGTTCACGGCTGTGGCTACCTCTGTGTCGGCACTCGGCAGCCCGTCCATAATTGTATATACCACCTAACCGTGGTTTTTTTTTCTTTCTTTATACATACATACTAGTTACGAGTATACTATCTCTTTATCAACCAGTCTATATATTAGCAGCAGACACAGTACAGTGCGGTAGTTCACGGCTGTGGCTACCTCTGTGTCGGCACTCGGCAGCCCGTCCATAATTGTATATACCACCTAACCGTGGTTTTTTTTTCTTTCTTTATACATACATACTAGTTACGAGTATACTATCTCTTTATCAACCAGTCTATATTAGCAGCAGACACAGTACAGTGCGGTAGTTCACGGCTGTGGCTACCTCTGTGTCGGCACTCGGCAGCCCGTCCATAATTGTATATACCACCTAACCGTGGTTTTTTTTTCTTTCTTTATACATACATACTAGTTACGAGTATACTATCTCTTTATCAACCAGTCTATATATTAGCAGCAGACACAGTACAGTGCGGTAGTTCACGGCTGTGGCTACCTCTGTGTCGGCACTCGGCAGCCCGTCCATAATTGTATATACCACCTAACCGTGGTTTTTTTTTCTTTCTTTATACATACATACTAGTTACGAGAATACTATCTCTTTATCAACCAGTCTATATATTAGCAGCAGACACAGTACAGTGCGGTAGTTCACGGCTGTGGCTACCTCTGTGTCGGCACTCGGCAGCCCGTCCATAATTGTATATACCACCTAACCGTGGTTTTTTTTTCTTTCTTTATACATACATACTAGTTACGAGTATACTATCTCTTTATCAACCAGTCTATATATTAGCAGCAGACACAGTACAGTGCGGTAGTTCACGGCTGTGGCTACCTCTGTGTCGGCACTCGGCAGCCCGTCCATAATTGTATATACCACCTAACCGTGGTTTTTTTTTTCTTTCTTTATACATACATACTAGTTACGAGTATACTATCTCTTTATCAACCAGTCTATATATTAGCAGCAGACACAGTACAGTGCGGTAGTTCACGGCTGTGGCTACCTCTGTGTCGGCACTCGGCAGCCCGTCCATAATTGTATACTAGTATCCAATCCATCCATCTCCATTGTTTACCTGAGGTGCCTTTTAGTTGTGCCTATTAAAATATGGAGAACAAAAATGTTGAGGTTCCAAAATTAGGGAAAGATCAAGATCCACTTCCACCTCGTGCTGAAGCTGCTGCCACTAGTCATGGCCGAGACGATGAAATGCCAGCAACGTCGTCTGCCAAGGCCGATGCCCAATGTCATAGTACAGAGCATGTCAAATCCAAAACACCAAATATCAGTAAAAAAAGGACTCCAAAACCTAAAATAAAATTGTCGGAGGAGAAGCGTAAACTTGCCAATATGCCATTTACCACACGGAGTGGCAAGGAACGGCTGAGGCCCTGGCCTATGTTCATGGCTAGTGGTTCAGCTTCACATGAGGATGGAAGCACTCAGCCTCTCGCTAGAAAAATGAAAAGACTCAAGCTGGCAAAAGCAGCACAGCAAAGAACTGTGCATTCTTCGAAATCCCAAATCCACAAGGAGAGTCCAATTGTGTCGGTTGCGATGCCTGACCTTCCCAACACTGGACGTGAAGAGCATGCGCCTTCCACCATTTGCACGCCCCCCTGCAAGTGCTGGAAGGAGCACCCGCTGTCCAGTTCCTGATAGTCAGATTGAAGATGTCAGTGTTGAAGTACACCAGGATGAGGAGGATATGGGTGTTGCTGGCGCTGGGGAGGAAATTGACCAGGAGGATTCTGATGGTGAGGTGGTTTGTTTAAGTCAGGCACCCGGGGAGACACCTGTTGTCCGTGGGAGGAATATGGCCGTTGACATGCCAGGTGAAAATACCAAAAAAATCAGCTCTTCGGTGTGGAGGTATTTCACCAGAAATGCGGACAACAGGTGTCAAGCCGTGTGTTCCCTTTGTCAAGCTGTAATAAGTAGGGGTAAGGACGTTAACCACCTCGGAACATCCTCCCTTATACGTCACCTGCAGCGCATTCATAATAAGTCAGTGACAAGTTCAAAAACTTTGGGGTGACAGCGGAAGCAGTCCACTGACCAGTAAATCCCTTCCTCTTGTAACCAAGCTCACGCAAACCACCCCACCAACTCCCTCAGTGTCAATTTCCTCCTTCCCCAGGAATGCCAATAGTCCTGCAGGCCATGTCACTGGCAATTCTGACGAGTCCTCTCCTGCCTGGATTTCCTCCGATGCATCCTTGCGTGTAACGCCTACTGCTGCTGGCGCTGCTGTTGTTGCCGCTGGGAGTCGATGGTCATCCCAGAGGGGAAGTCGTAAGCCCACTTGTACTACTTCCAGTAAGCAATTGACTGTTCAACAGTCCTTTGCGAGGAAGATGAAATATCACAGCAGTCATCCTACTGCAAAGCGGATAACTGAGTCCTTGACAACTATGTTGGTGTTAGACGTCGCGTCCGGTATCCGCCGTTAGTTCACAGGGAACTAGACAATTTATTGAGGCAGTGTGCCCCCGTTACCAAATACCATCTAGGTTCCACTTCTCTAGGCAGGCGATACCGAGAATGTACACGGACGTCAGAAAAAGACTCACCAGTGTCCTAAAAAATGCAGTTGTACCCAATGTCCACTTAACCACGGACATGTGGACAAGTGGAGCAGGGCAGGGTCAGGACTATATGACTGTGACAGCCCACTGGGTAGATGTATGGACTCCCGCCGCAAGAACAGCAGCGGCGGCACCAGTAGCAGCATCTCGCAAACGCCAACTCTTTCCTAGCAGGCTACGCTTTGTATCACCGCTTTCCAGAATACGCACACAGCTGAAAAACCTCTTACGGCAACTGAGGAAGATCATCGCGGAATGGCTTACCCCAATTGGACTCTCCTGTGGATTTGTGGCATCGGACAACGCCAGCAATATTGTGTGTGCATTAAATATGGGGAAATTCCAGCACGTCCCATGTTTTGCACATACCTTGAATTTGGTGGTGCAGAATTTTTAAAAAACGACAGGGGCGTGCAAGAGATGCTGTCGGTGGCCAGAAAAATTGCGGGACACTTTCGGCGTACAGGCACCACGTACAGAAGACTGGAGCACCACCAAAAACTACTGAACCTGCCCTGCCATCATCTGAAGCAAGAAGTGGTAACGAGGTGGAATTCAACCCTCTATATGCTTCAGAGGTTGGGGAGAGCAGCAAAAGGCCATTCAAGCCTATACAATTGAGCACGATATAGGAGGTGGAATGCACCTGTCTCAAGTGCAGTGGAGAATGATTTCAACGTTGACGTTGTGCAAGGTTCTGATGCCCTTTGAACTTGCCACACGTGAAGTCAGTTCAGACACTGCCAGCCTGAGTCAGGTCATTCCCCTCATCAGGCTTTTGCAGAAGAAGCTGGAGGCATTGAAGAAGGAGCTAAAAGGGAGCGATTCCGCTAGGCATGTGGGACTTGTGGATGCAGCCCTTAATTCGCTTAACAAGGATTCACGGGTGGTCAATCTGTTGAAATCAGAGCACTACATTTTGGCCACCGTGCTCGATCCTAGATTTAAAGCCTACCTTGGATCTCTCTTTCCGGCAGACACAGGTCTGCTGGGGTTGAAAGACCTGCTGGTGACAAAATTGTCAAGTCAAGCGGAACGCGACCTGTCAACATCTCCTCCTTCACATTCTCCCGCAACTGGGGGTGCGAGGAAAAGGCTCAGAATTCCGAGCCCACCCGCTGGCGGTGATGCAGGGCAGTCTGGAGCGACTGCTGATGCTGACATCTGGTCCGGACTGAAGGACCTGACAACGATTACGGACATGTCGTCTACTGTCACTGCATATGATTCTCTCAACATTGATAGAATGGTGGAGGATTATATGAGTGACCGCATCCAAGTAGGCACGTCACACAGTCCGTACTTATACTGGCAGGAAAAAGAGGCAATTTGGAGGCCCTTGCACAAACTGGCTTTATTCTACCTAAGTTGCCCTCCCACAAGTGTGTACTCCGAAAGAGTGTTTAGTGCCGCCGCTCACCTTGTCAGCAATCGGCGTACGAGGTTACATCCAGAAAATGTGGAGAAGATGATGTTCATTAAAATGAATTATAATCAATTCCTCCGCGGAGACATTGACCAGCAGCAATTGCCTCCACAAAGTACACAGGGAGCTGAGATGGTGGATTCCAGTGGGGACGAATTGATAATCTGTGAGGAGGGGGATGTACACGGTGATATATCGGAGGGTGAAGATGAGGTGGACATCTTGCCTCTGTAGAGCCAGTTTGTGCAAGGAGAGATTAATTGCTTCTTTTTTGGGGGGGGTCCAAACCAACCCGTCATATCAGTCACAGTCGTGTGGCAGACCCTGTCACTGAAATGATGGGTTGGTTAAAGTGTGCATGTCCTGTTTTGTTTATACAACATAAGGGTGGGTGGGAGGGCCCAAGGACAATTCCATCTTGCACCTCTTTTTTCTTTTCTTTTTCTTTGCATCATGTGCTGATTGGGGAGGGTTTTTTGGAAGGGACATCCTGCGTGACACTGCAGTGCCACTCCTAGATGGGCCCGGTGTTTGTGTCGGCCACTAGGGTCGCTAATCTTACTCACACAGCTACCTCATTGCGCCTCTTTTTTTCTTTGCGTCATGTGCTGTTTGGGGAGGGTTTTTTGGAAGGGACATCCTGCGTGACACTGCAGTGCCACTCCTAGATGGGCCCGGTGTTTGTGTCGGCCACTAGGGTCGCTAATCTTACTCACACAGCTACCTCATTGCGCCTCTTTTTTTCTTTGCGTCATGTGCTGTTTGGGGAGGGTTTTTTGGAAGGGCCATCCTGCGTGACACTGCAGTGCCACTCCTAGATGGGCCCGGTGTTTGTGTCGGCCACTAGGGTCGCTAATCTTACTCACACAGCTACCTCATTGCGCCTCTTTTTTTCTTTGCGTCATGTGCTGTTTGGGGAGGGTTTTTTGGAAGGGACATCCTGCGTGACACTGCAGTGCCACTCCTAGATGGGCCCGGTGTTTGTGTCGGCCACTAGGGTCGCTTATCTTACTCACACAGCGACCTCGGTGCAAATTTTAGGACTAAAAATAATATTGTGAGGTGTGAGGTATTCAGAATAGACTGAAAATGAGTGTAAATTATGGTTTTTGAGGTTAATAATACTTTGGGATCAAAATGACCCCCAAATTCTATGATTTAAGCTGTTTTTTAGTGTTTTTTGAAAAAAACACCCGAATCCAAAACACACCCGAATCCGACAAAAAAAATTCGGTGAGGTTTTGCCAAAACGCGTTCGAACCCAAAACACGGCCGCGGAACCGAACCCAAAACCAAAACACAAAACCCGAAAAATTTCAGGCTCTCATCTCTACTTGTGATGTGGAATCACCCTGTGTTGTGACCTGGATGCCTATTCAGGTGAGTAGGTGGACCCCACCCCTACATGGTGGTGACACTTGTCATTGCCCCAAGGTATGGGGCCCACTCTCGCTGCTGGGTGGTTAACACTGTTTAGAATACCTTTTTTTAAACCTTGTCCTCTGTACCCATGCAGGTTTACAATTGGATGTAGATCCTGGCCTTGAACCCTGTACGTAGACCATTTTCCAAATCCCCACTCACTCCTGGAAGGCCTACTTGTGATGTGGAATCACCCTGTGTTGTGACCTGGATGCCTATTCAGGTGAGTAGGTGGACCCCACTCCTACATGGTGGTGACACTTGTCACTGCCCCAAGGTATGGGGCCCACTCTCGCTGCTGGGTGGTTAACACTGTTTAGAATACCTTTTTTTAAACCTTGTCCTCTGTACCCATGCAGGTTTACAATTGGATGCAGATCCTGGCCCTGAACCCTGTACGTAGACCATTTTCCAAACCCCACTCACTCCTGGAAGGCCTACTTGTGATGTGGAATCACCCTGTGTTGTGACCTGGATGCCTATTCAGGTGAGTAGGTGGACCCCACTCCTACATGGTGGTGACACTTGTCACTGCCCCAAGGTATGGGGCCCACTCTCGCTGCTGGGTGGTTAACACTGTTTAGAATACCTTTTTTTAAACCTTGTCCTCTGTACCCATGCAGGTTTACAATTGGATGCACATCCTGGCCTTGAACCCTGTACGTAGACCATTTTCCAAACCCCCACTCACTCCTGGAAGGCCTACTTGTGATGTGGAATCACCCTGTGTTGTGACCTGGATGCCTATTCAGGTGAGTAGGTGGACCCCACCCCTACATGGTGGGGACACTTGTCACTGCCCCAAGGTATGGGGCCCACTCTCGCTGCTGGGTGGTTAACACTGTTTAGAATACCTTTTTTTAAACCTTGTCCTCTGTACCCATGCAGGTTTACAATTGGATGTAGATCCTGGCCTTGAACCCTGTACGTAGACCATTTTCCAAATCCCCACTCACTCCTGGAAGGCCTACTTGTGATGTGGAATCACCCTGTGTTGTGACCTGGATGCCTATTCAGGTGAGTAGGTGGACCCCACTCCTACATGGTGGTGACACTTGTCACTGCCCCAAGGTATGGGGCCCCACTCTCGCTGCTGGGTGGTTAACACTGTTTAGAATACCTTTTTTTAAACCTTGTCCTCTGTACCCATGCAGGTTTACAATTGGATGCAGATCCTGGCCATGAACCCTGTACGTAGACCATTTTCCGAACCCACACTCACTCCTGGAAGGCCTACTCGTGATGTGGAATCACCCTGTGTTGTGACCTGGATGCCTATTCAGGTGAGTAGGTGGACCCCACTCCTACATGGTGGTGACACTTGTCACTGCCCCAAGGTATGGGGCCCACTCTCGCTGCTGGGTGGTTAACACTGTTTAGAATACCTTTTTTAACCTTGTCCTCTGTACCCATGCAGGTTTACAATTGGATGTAGATCCTGGCCTTGAACCCTGTACGTAGACCATTTTCCAAACCCCCACTCACTCCTGCAAGGCCTACTTGTGATGTGGAATCACCCTGTGTTGTGACCTGGATGCCTATTCAGGTGAGTAGGTGGACCCCACTCCTACATGGTGGGTGACACTTGTCACTGCCCCAAGGTATGGGGCCCACTCTCGCTTCTGGGTGGTTAACACTGTTTAGAATACCTTTTTTTAAACCTTGTCCTCTGTACCCATGCAGGTTTACAATTGGATGCAGATCCTGGCCTTGAACCCTGTACGTAGA
Organism: Pseudophryne corroboree; assembly: GCF_028390025.1. NCBI lineage: Eukaryota > Metazoa > Chordata > Amphibia > Anura > Myobatrachidae > Pseudophryne > Pseudophryne corroboree. The sequence continues at coordinate 851,107,361 of NC_086447.1, forward strand.
CCATTTTCCAAACCCCACTCACTCCTGGAAGGCCCTACTTGTGATGTGGAATCACCCTGTGTTGTGACACGGATGCCTATTCAGGTGAGTAGGTGGACCCCACTCCTACATGGTGGTGACACTTGTCACTGCCCCAAGGTATGGGGCCCACTCTCGCTGCTGGGGTAGTTAACACTGTTTAGAATACCTTTTTTTAACCTTGTCCTCTGTACCCATGCAGGTTTACAATTGGATGCAGATCCTGGCCTTGAACCCTGTACGTAGACCATTTTCCAAACCCCCACTCACTCCTGGAAGGCCTACTTGTGATGTGGAATCACTCTGTGTTGTGACCTGGATGCCTATTCAGGTGAGTAGGTGGACCCCACTCCTACATGGTGGTAACACTTGTCACTGCCCGAAGGTATGGGGCCCACTCTCGCTGCTGGGTGGTTAACACTGTTTAGAATACCTTTTTTTAAACCTTGTCCTCTGTACCCATGCAGGTTTACAATTGGATGCAGATCCTGGCCTTGAACCCTGTACGTAGACCAATTTCCAAATCCCCACTCACTCCTGGAAGGCCTACTTGTGATGTGGAATCACCCTGTGTTGTGACCTGGATGCCTATTCAGGTGAGTAGGTGGACCCCACTCCTACATGGTGGTGACACTTGTCACTGCCCCAAGGTATGGGGCCCACTCTCGCTGCTGGGTGGTTAACACTGTTTAGAATACCTTTTTTTAAACCTTGTCCTCTGTACCCATGCAGGTTTACAATTGGATGCAGATCCTGGCCATGAACCCTGTACGTAGACCATTTTCCAAACCCACACTCACTCCTGGAAGGCCTACTCGTGATGTGGAATCACCCTGTGTTGTGACCTGGATGCCTATTCAGGTGAGTAGGTGGACCCCACTCCTACATGGTGGTGACACTTGTCACTGCCCCAAGGTATGGGGCCCACTCTCGCTGCTGGGTGGTTAACACTGTTTAGAATACCTTTTTTTAAACCTTGTCCTCTGTACCCATGCAGGTTTACAATTGGATGTAGATCCTGGCCTTGAACCCTGTACGTAGACCATTTTCCAAACCCCCACTCACTCCTGCAAGGCCTACTTGTGATGTGGAATCACCCTGTGTTGTGACCTGGATGCCTATTCAGGTGAGTAGGTGGACCCCACTCCTACATGGTGGTGACACTTGTCACTGCCCCAAGGTATGGGGCCCACTCTCGCTGCTGGGTGGTTAACACTGTTTAGAATACCTTTTTTTAAACCTTGTCCTCTGTACCCATGCAGGTTTACAATTGGATGCAGATCCTGGCCATGAACCCTGTACGTAGACCATTTTCCAAACCCACACTCACTCCTGGAAGGCCTACTCGTGATGTGGAATCACCCTGTGTTGTGACCTGGATGCCTATTCAGGTGAGTAGGTGGACCCCACTCCTACATGGTGGTGACACTTGTCACTGCCCCAAGGTATGGGGCCCCACTCTCGCTGCTGGGTGGTTAACACTGTTTAGAATACCTTTTTTTCTCTATCGTCCTAGTGGATGCTGGGGTTCCTGAAAGGACCATGGGGAATAGCGGCTCCGCAGGAGACAGGGCACAAAAAGTAAAGCTTTAGGATCAGGTGGTGTGCACTGGCTCCTCCCCCTATGACCCTCCTCCAAGCCTCAGTTAGATTTTTGTGCCCGGCCGAGAAGGGTGCAATCTAGGTGGCTCTCCTAAAGAGCTGCTTAGAAAAGTTTAGCTTAGGGTTTTTATTTTACAGTGAGTCCTGCTGGCAACAGGATCACTGCAACGAGGGACTTAGGGGAGAAGAAGTGAACTCACCTGCGTGCAGGATGGATTGGCTTCTTTGGCTACTGGACATTAGCTCCAGAGGGACGATCACAGGTACAGCCTGGATGGTCACCGGAGCCTCGCCGCCGGCCCCCTTGCAGATGCTGAAACGAGAAGAGGTCCAGAATCGGCGGCAGAAGACTCCTCAGTCTTCTTAAGGTAGCGCACAGCACTGCAGCTGTGCGCCATTTCCTCTCAGCACACTTCACACGGCAGTCACTGAGGGTGCAGGGCGCTGGGAGGGGGGCGCCCTGGGAGGCAAATGAAAACCTTTTTTGGCTAAAAATACCTCACATATAGCCTCCGGGGGCTATATGGAGATATTTAACCCCTGCCAGAATCCATTAAAGAGCGGGAGACGAGCCCGCCGAAAAAGGGGCGGGGGCCTATCTCCTCAGCACACAGCGCCATTTTCCCTCACAGAAAGGCTGGAGGGAAGGCTCCCAGGCTCTCCCCTGCACTGCACTACAGAAACAGGGTTAAAACAGAGAGGGGGGGGCACTAATTTGGCGTTAGAAATATATAAAAGATGCTATAAGGGAAAACACTTATATAAGGTTGTCCCTATATAATTATAGCGTTTTTGGTGTGTGCTGGCAAACTCTCCCTCTGTCTCTCCAAAGGGCTAGTGGGTCCTGTCCTCTATCAGAGCATTCCCTGTGTGTGTGCTGTGTGTCGGTACGTGTGTGTCGACATGTATGAGGACGATGTTGGTGAGGAGGCGGAGCAATTGCCTGTAATGGTGATGTCACTCTCTAGGGAGTCGACACCGGAATGGGTGGCTTATTTAGGGAATTACCTGATAATGTCAACACGCTGCAAGGTCGGTTGACGACATGAGACGGCCGACAAACAATTAGTACCGGTCCAGACGTCTCAGAAACACCGTCAGGGGTTTTTAAAACGCCCGTTTACTTTAGTCGGTCGACACAGACACAGACACGGACACTGAATCCAGTGTCGACGGTGAATAAACAAACGTATTCCTTATTAGGGCCACACGTTAAGGGCAATGAAGGAGGTGTTACATATTTCTGATACTACAAGTACCACAAAAGAGGGTATTATGTGGGATGTGAAAAAACTACCGTAGTTTTTCCTGAATCAGATAAATTAAATGAAGTGTGTGATGATGCGTGGGTTCCCCCCGATAGAAAATTATGGGCGGTATACCCTTTCCCGCCAGAAGTTAGGGCGCGTTGGGAAACACCCCTTAGGGTGGATAAGGCGCTCACACGCTTATCAAAACAAGTGGCGGGTACCGTCTATAGATAGGGCCGTCCTCAAGGAGCCAGCTGACAGGAGGCTGGAAAATATCATAAAAAGTATATACACACATACTGGTGTTATACTGCGACCAGCGATCGCCTCAGCCTGGATGTGCAGAGCTGGGGTGGCTTGGTCGGATTCCCTGACTAAAAATATTGATACCCTTGACAGGGACAGTATTTTATTGACTATAGAGCATTTAAAGGATGCATTTTCTATATATGCGAGATGCACAGAGGGATATTTGCACTCTGGCATCAAGAGTAAGTGCGATGTCCATATCTGCCAGAAGATGTTTATGGACACGACAGTGGTCAGGTGATGCAGATTCCAAACGGCACAAAGGTGTATTGCCGTATAAAGGAAGAGGAGTTATTTGGGGTCGGTCCATCGGACCTGGTGGCCACGGCAACTGCTGGAAAATCCACCGTTTTTACCCTAAGTCACATCTCTGCAGAAAAAGACACCGTCTTTTCAGCCTCAGTCCTTTCGTCCCTATAAGAGTCATATCTGCCCAGGGATAGAGGAAAGGGAAGAAGACTGCAGCAGGCAGCCCATTCCCAGGAACAGAAGCGTTCCACCGCTTCTGCCAAGCTCTCAGCATGACGCTGGGACCGTACAGGACCCCTGGATCCTACATGTAGTATCCCAGGGGTACAGATTGGAATGTCGAGACGTTTCCCCTTCGCAGGCTCCTGAAGTCTGGTAGTTTACCAAGGTCTCCCTCCGACAAGGAGGCAGTATGGGAAACAATTCACAAGCTGTATTCCCAGCAGGTGATAATCAAATTACCCCTCCTACAACAAGAAAAGGGGTATTATTCCACATTATATTGTGGTACTGAAGCCAGAAGGCTAGGTGAGACCTATTCTAAATCTAAAAAAATTTGAACACTTACAAAGGTTCAAATCAAGATGGAGTCACTCAGAGCAGTGATAACGAACCAGGAAGAAGGGGACTATATAGTGTCCCCGAGACATCAGGGATGTTTACCTCCATGTCCAAAATTTGCCTTTCTCACTAAGGGTACCTCAGGTTCGTGGTACAGAACTGTCACTATCAGTTTCAGACGCTGCCGTTTGGATTGTCCACGGCACCCCGGGTCTTTACCAAGGTAATGGCCGAAATGATGATTCTTCTTCGAAGAAAAGGCGTCTTAATTATCCCTTACTTGGACGATCTCCTGATAAGGGCAAAGTCCAGGGAACAGTTGGAGGTCGGAGTAGCACTATCTTGGATACTGCTACAACAGCACGGGTGGATTCTAAATATTCCAAAATCGCAGCTGATCCCGACGACAAGTCTGCTGTGCCTAGGGATGATTCTGGACACAGTCCAGAAAAAGGTGTTTCTCCCGGAAGAGAAAGCCAGGGAGTTATCCGAGCTAGTCAGGAACCTCCTAAAATCAGTGCATCATTGCACAAGGGTCCTGGTAAAGATGGTGACTTCCTACGAAGCAATTCCATTCGGCAGATTTCACGCAAGAATTTTTCAGTGGGATCTGCTGGACAAATGGTCCGGAACGCATCTTCAGATGCATCAGCGGATAACCCTATATCCAAGGACAAGGGTGTCTCTCCTGTGGTGGTTACAGAGTGCTCATCTTCTAGAGGGCCGCAGATTCGGCATTCAGGATTGGATGCTGGTGACCACGGAGGCCAGCCCGAGAGGCTGGGGAGCAGTCACACAAGGAAAAAATTTCCAGGGAGTGTGATCAAGTCTGGAGACTTTTCTCCACATAAATATACTGGAGCTAAGGGTAAATTTATAATACTCTAAGCTTAGCAAGACCTCTGCTTCAAGGTCAGCCGGTATTGATCCAGTGGGAAAAACATCACGGCAGTCGCCCACGTAAATAGACAGGGCGGCACAAGAAGCAGGAGGGCAATGGCAAAAACTGCAAGGACTTTTCGCTGGGCGGAAAATCATGTGATAGCACTGTCAGCAGTGTTTCATTCCGGGAATGGAAACTGGGAAGCAGACTTCCTCAGCAGGCACGACCTCCACCCGGCAGAGTGGAAACTTCATCGGGAAGTTTTCCACATGATTGTAAACCGTTGGGAAATACCAAAGGTGGACATGATGGCGTCCCGTCTGAACAAAAAACGGGACAGGTATTGCGCCAGGTTAAGAGACCCTCAGGCAATAGCTGTGGACGTTCTGGTAACACCATGGATGTACCAGTCGGTGTATGTGTTCCATCCTCTACTTCTCATACCTAAGGTACTGAGACTTATAAGACGTAGAGGAGTAAGAACTATACTCATGGCTCCGGATTGGCCAAGAAGGACTTGGTACCCGGAACTTCAAGAGATGCTCACAGAGGACTTATGGCCTCTGCCGCTAAGAAGGGACTTGTTTCAGCAAGTACCATGTCTGTTCCAAGACTTACCGCAGCTGCGTTTGACGGCATGGCGGTGGAACGCCGGATCCTAAGGGAAAAAGGCATTCCGGAAGAGGTCATTCCTACCCTGGTCAAAGCCAGAAAGGAGGTGACCGCACAACATTATCACCACATGTGGCAAAAATATGTTGCGTGGTGTGAGGCCAGAAAGGCCCCACGAAGAAATTTCAACTCGGTCGATTCCTGCATTTCCTGCAAACAGGAGTGTCTATGGGCCTCAAATTGGGGTCCATTAAGGTTCAAATTTCGGCCCTGTCGATTTTCTTCCAGAAAGAAGTGGCTTCAGTTCCTGAAGTCCAGAAGTTTGTCAAGGGAGTATTGCATATACAACCCCCTTTTGTGCCTCCAGTGGCACTGTGGGATCTCAACGTAGTTCTGGGATTCCTCAAATCACATTGGTTTAAAACCAGTCAAATCTGTGGATTTGAAGCATCTCACATGAAAAGTGACCATGCTCTTGGCCCTGGCCTGGACCAGGTGAGTGTCAAATTGGTGGTTTTTTTTCTCAAAAAAGCCCATATCTGGTTGTCCATTTGGACAGGGCAGAGCTGCGGACTCGTCCCCAGTTCTCTCCCTAAGGTGGTGTCAGTGTTTCACCTGAACCAGCTTATTTTGGTGCCTTGCGCCTACTAGGGACTTGGAGGACTCCAGGTTGCTAGATGTTGTCAGGGCCCTGTAAATATAGGTTCCAGGACGGCTGGAGTCAGGAAAACTGACTTGCTGTTATCCTGTATGCACCCAACAAACTGGGTGCTCTTGCTTCTAAGCAGACTATTGCTAGTTGGATGTGTAATACAATTCAGCTTGCACATTCTGTGGCAGGCCTGCCACAGCCAAAATATGTAAATGCCCATTCCACAAGGAAGGTGGGCTTATCTTGGGCGGCTGCCCGAGGGGTCTCGGCTTTACAACTTTGCCGAGCGGCTATTTAGTCAGGGGCAAACACGTTGGTAAAATCCTACAAATTTGATACCCTGGCTAAGGAGGACCTGGAGTTCTCTCATTCGGTGCTGCAGAGTCATCCGCACTCTCCCGCCCGTTTGGGAGCTTTGGTATTATCCCCATGGACCTTTCAGGAACCCCAGCATCCACTAGGACGATAGAGAAAATAAGAATTTACTTACCGATAATTCTATTTCTCGGAGTCCGTAGTGGATGCTGGGCGCCCATCCCAAGTGCGGATTATCTGCAATACTTGTACATAGTTACAAAAATCGGGTTATTATTGTTGTGAGCCATCTTTTCAGAGGCTCCGCTGTTATCATACTGTTAACTGGGTTCAGATCACAGGTTGTACAGTGTGATTGGTGTGGCTGGTATGAGTCTTACCCGGGATTCAAAATCCTTCCTTATTGTGTACGCTCGTCCGGGCACAGTATCCTAACTGAGGCTTGGAGGAGGGTCATAGGGGGAGGAGCCAGTGCACACCACCTGATCCTAAAGCTTTACTTTTTGTGCCCTGTCTCCTGCGGAGCCGCTATTCCCCATGGTCCTTTCAGGAACCCCAGCATCCACTACGGACTCCGAGAAATAGAATTATCGGTAAGTAAATTCTTATTTTAACCTTGTCCTCTGTACCCATGCAGGTTTACAATTGGATGCAGATCCTGGCCTTGAACCCTGTACGTTGACCATTTTCCAAACCCCCACTCACTCCTGGAAGGCCTACTTGTGATGTGGAATCACTCTGTGTTGTGACCTGGATGCCTATTCAGGTGAGTAGGTGGACCCTACTCCTACAAGGTGGTAACACTTGTCACTGCCCGAAGGTATGGGGCCCACTCTCGCTGCTGGGTGGTTAACACTGTTTAGAATACCTTTTTTTAAACCTTGTCCTCTGTACCCATGCAGGTTTACAATTGGATGCAGATCCTGGCCTTGAACCCTGTACGTAGACCATTTTCCAAATCCCCACTCACTCCTGGAAGGCCTACTTGTGATGTGGAATCACCCTGTGTTGTGACCTGGATGCCTATTCAGGTGAGTAGGTGGACCCCACTCCTACATCGTGGTGACACTTGTCACTGCCCCAAGGTATGGGGCCCACTCTCGCTGCTGGGTGGTTAACACTGTCTAGAATACCTTTTTTTAAACCTTGTCCTCTACCCATGCAGGTTTACAATTAGATGCACATCCTGGCCTTGAACCCTGTACGTAGACCATTTTCCAAACCCCCACTCACTCCTGGAAGGCCTACTTGTGATGTGGAATCACCCTGGGTTGTGACCTGGATGCCTATTCAGGTGAGTAGGTGGACCCCACTCCTACATGGTGGTGACACTTGTCACTGACCCAAGGTATGGGGCCCACTCTCGCTGCTGGGTGGTTAACACTGTTTAGAATACCTTTTTTTAACCTTGTCCTCTGTACCCATGCAGGTTTACAATTGGATGCAGATCCTGGCCTTGAACCCTGTACGTAGACCATTTTCCAAACTCCCACTCACTCCTGGAAGGCCTACTTGTGATGTGGAATCACCCTGTGTTGTGACCTGGATGCCTATTCAGGTGAGTAGGTGGACCCCACTCCTACATGGTGGTGACACTTGTCACTGCCCCAAGGTATGGGGCCCACTCTCGCTGCTGGGTGGTTAACACTGTCTAGAATACCTTTTTTTAAACCTTGTCCTCTACCCATGCAGGTTTACAATTAGATGCACATCCTGGCCTTGAACCCTGTACGTAGACCATTTTCCAAACCCCCACTCACTCCTGGAAGGCCTACTTGTGATGTGGAATCACCCTGTGTTGTGACCTGGATGCCTATTCAGGTGAGTAGGTGGACCCCACTCCTACATGGTGGTGACACTTGTCACTGACCCAAGGTATGGGGCCCACTCTCGCTGCTGGGTGGTTAACACTGTTTAGAATACCTTTTTTTAACCTTGTCCTCTGTACCCATGCAGGTTTACAATTGGATGCAGATCCTGGCCTTGAACCCTGTACGTAGACCATTTTCCAAACTCCCACTCACTCCTGGAAGGCCTACTTGTGATGTGGAATCACCCTGTGTTGTGACCTGGATGCCTATTCAGGTGAGTAGGTGGACCCCACTCCTACATGATGGTAACACTTGTCACTGCCCCAAGGTATGGGGCCCACTCTCGCTGCTGGGTGGTTAACACTGTTTAGAATACCTTTTTTTAAACCTTGTCCTCTGTACCCATGCAGGTTTACAATTGGATGCACATCCTGGCCTTGAACCCTGTACGTAGACCATTTTCCAAACCCCCCACTGACTCCTGGAAGGCCTACTTGTGATGTGGAATCACCCTGTGTTGTGACCTGGATGCCTATTCAGGTGAGTAGGTGGACCCCACCCCTACATGGTGGTGACACTTGTCACTGCCCCAAGGTATGGGGCCCACTCTCGCTGCTGGGTGGTTAACACTGTTTAGAATACCTTTTTTTAAACCTTGTCCTCTGTACCCATGCAGGTTTACAATTGGATGTAGATCCTGGCCTTGAACCCTGTACGTAGACCATTTTCCAAATCCCCACTCACTCCTGGAAGGCCTACTTGTGATGTGGAATCACCCTGTGTTGTGACCTGGATGCCTATTCAGGTGAGTAGGTGGACCCCACTCCTACATGGTGGTGACACTTGTCACTGCCCCAAGGTATGGGGCCCACTCTCGCTGCTGGGTGGTTAACACTGTTTAGAATACCTTTTTTTAAACCTTGTCCTCTGTACCCATGCAGGTTTACAATTGGATGCAGATCCTGGCCATGAACCCTGTACGTAGACCATTTTCCAAACCCACACTCACTCCTGGAAGGCCTACTCGTGATGTGGAATCACCCTGTGTTGTGACCTGGATGCCTATTCAGGTGAGTAGGTGGACCCCACTCCTACATGGTGGTGACACTTGTCACTGCCCCAAGGTATGGGGCCCACTCTCGCTGCTGGGTGGTTAACACTGTTTAGAATACCTTTTTTTAAACCTTGTCCTCTGTACCCATGCAGGTTTACAATTGGATGTAGATCCTGGCCTTGAACCCTGTACGTAGACCATTTTCCAAACCCCACTCACTCCTGGAAGGCCTACTTGTGATGTGGAATCATCCTGTGTTGTGACCTGGATGCCTATTCAGGTGAGTAGGTGGACCCCACTCCTACATGGTGGTGACACTTGTCACTGCCCCAAGGTATGGGGCCCACTCTCGCTGCTGGGTGGTTAACACTGTTTAGAATACCTTTTTTTAACCTTGTCCTCTGTACCCATGCAGGTTTACAATTGGATGCAGATCCTGGCCTTGAACCCTGTACGTAGACCATTTTCCAAATCCCCACTCACTCCTGGAAGGCCTACTTGTGATGTGGAATCACCCTGTGTTGTGACCTGGATGCCTATTCAGGTGAGTAGGTGGACCCCACTCCTACATGGTGGTGACACTTGTCACTGCCAGAGCCGGCCTTAGGCATAGGCAATCTAGGCAATTGCCTAGGGCATTTGATATGCCTAGGGGCATCAGCAGCTTCTGCTGATTAAAATGATATGCGGCATGCCTATATTCTGTGTGTAGCATTTCATATGCAGATACAGCCACAGTCTCACACAGTATATAGGCATGCTGCATATCAGTTTAATCAGTAGAAGCTGCTTGTGCATCCTAGCCACATAGTAATGCAAATAAGATGCATTTTCATTAAAAAAGATGCCAGATGTTAGCATTGAGGCAAGATTTATGAGGACACATCTGTATCCAAGCAGAGGCAGAGGTCACAGTGTTAGTGGCAGTGTGATTGCTGTGTGCATGTGAGTGGGTTGGTTGTGCAGTAGTGTTCGGACTATTTGTAAGGAGCATTATGTGTGTCATGTAAAAATGCATTAATAATGTGCAACATATGTGTAAGAGGCCACTATGCGTGTCATTATGTGTATAAGGGCATTAATAATGTGCGGCATATGTGTAAAAGATTACTACTGTATGTGTGTCATTATGTGTATAGAGGCACTAATAATGTGCAGCAAATGTGTAGGGGGCACTATGTGTGTCATTATGTGTATAAGGGCATTAATAATGTGCAGCTTATGTGTAAGGGACATTATGTGTAAAAGGGCATTAATAAAGGTTGTCATAATGTGTAAGGCGCATTATGTTTATAAGGACATTAATGATGTGTCTCATATGTGTAAGGGGCATTACTGTGTGGAACTATGGAGGTCATTCCGAGTTGTTCGCTCGCAAGGCGATTTTGGCAGAGTTGCTCACGCTAAGCCGCCGCCTACTGGGAGTGAATCTTAGCATCTTAAAATTGCGAACGATGTATTCGCAATATTGCGATTACACACCTCGTAGCAGTTTCTGAGTAGCTTCAGACTTACTCGGCATCTGCGATCAGTTCAGTGCTTGTCGTTCCTGGTTTGACGTCACAAACACTCCCAGCGTTCGTCCAGACACTCCTCCATTTCTCCGGCCACTCCTGCGTTTTTTCCGGAAACGGTAGCGTTTTTCCCCACACGCCCATAAAACGTCCTGTTTCCGACCAGTAACACCCATTTCCTGTCAATCACATTACGATCGCCAGACCGATGAAAAAGCCGTGAGTAAAATTACTAAGTGCATAGCAAATTTACTTGGCGCAGTTGCAGTGCAGACATTGAGCATTCGCATTAAGCGGAAAATCGCTGCGATGCGAATATTTTTACCGAGCGAACAACTCGGAATGAGGGCCCATGTGTATAAATGCATTACTAATGTGTGGCATTATGTGTATAAGGTGCTCTACTATGTGGCGTTGCGTATAGAATGGGCACTACTGTGTCGTCTAATTTGAATAAAGAGTAATAGGGTGTGATGTAATGTGAATAAGGGGCTCTATTGTGAGTAGTAACGTTTATAAGATAAAGTGATACTACTGTGGGATGTAATATGAATTATGAACACTATCGCATGATCAAATGTGAATAAAGTTGCAGTACTGTGTGGCGTAATTGGAATTGGGGTTACTATTGTGTGGCCATGCCCCTTGCCAGCAAAAACACACCCCTTTTTGGGCTGTGCGCCAAATGTGCAAACTGTTCCTATTTAAAATATAGGGGGTACAAACACCAAAATAAGGACTGCTATGGGTGAGGGGTGATGGTGCTGGGAAAGAGGTGCAAGGTCAGAGGCGGAACCAGCGGTGGTGCTAGGGGGCACCAGCCAAAATCTTGCCTAGGGCATCATATTGGTTAGGGCCGGCTCTGGTCACTGCCCCAAGGTATGGGGCCCACTCTCGCTGCTGGGTGGTTAACACTGTTTAGAATACCTTTTTTTAACCTTGTCCTCTGTACCCATGCAGGTTTACAATTGGATGCAGATCCTGGCCTTGAACCCTGTACGTAGACCATTTTCCAAACCCACACTCACTCCTGGAAGGCCTACTCGTGATGTGGAATCACCCTGTGTTGTGACCTGGATGCCTATTCAGGTGAGTAGGTGGACCCCACTCCTACATGGTGGTGACACTTGTCACTGCCCCAAGGTATGGGGCCCACTCTCGCTGCTGGGTGGTTAACACTGTTTAGAATACCTTTTTTTAAACCTTGTCCTCTGTACCCATGCAGGTTTACAATTGGATGCAGATCCTGGCCTTGAACCCTGTACGTAGACCATTTTCCAAACCCCCACTCACTCCTGGAAGGCCTACTTGTGATGTGGAATCACCCTGTGTTGTGACCTGGATGCCTATTCAGGTGAGTAGGTGGACCCCACTCCTACATGGTGGTGACACTTGTCACTGCCCCAAGGTATGGGGCCCACTCTCGCTGCTGGGTGGTTAACACTGTTTAGAATACCTTTTTTTAACCTTGTCCTCTGTACCCATGCAGGTTTACAATTGGATGCAGATCCTGGCCTTGAACCCTGTACGTAGACCATTTTCCAAACCCCCACTCACTCCTGGAAGGCCTACTTGTGATGTGGAATCACCCTGTGTTGTGACCTGGATGCCTATTCAGGTGAGTAGGTGGACCCCACTCCTACATGGTGGTGACACTTGTCACTGCCCCAAGGTATGGGGCCCACTCTCGCTGCTGGGTGGTTAACACTGTTTAGAATACCTTTATTTAACCTTGTCCTCTGTACCCATGCAGGTTTACAATTGGATGCAGATCCTGGCCTTGAACCCTGTACGTAGACCATTTTCCAAACCCCCACTCACTCCTGGAAGGCCTACTTGTGATGTGGAATCACCCTGTGTTGTGACCTGGATGCCTATTCAGGTGAGTAGGTGGACCCCACTCCTACATGGTGGTGACACTTGTCACTGCCCCAAGGTATGGGGCTCACTCTCGCTGCTGGGTGGTTAACACTGTTTAGAATACCTTTTTTTAAACCTTGTCCTCTGTACCCATGCAGGTTTACAATTGGATGTAGATCCTGGCCTTGAACCCTGTACGTAGACTATTTTCCAAACCCCACTCACTCCTGGAAGGCCTACTTGTGATGTGGAATCACCCTGTGTTGTGACCTGGATGCCTATTCAGGTGAGTAGGTGGACCCCACTCCTACATGGTGGTGACACTTGTCACTGCCCCAAGGTATGGGGCCCACTCTCGCTGCTGGGTGGTTAACACTGTTTAGAATACCTTTTTTTAACCTTGTCCTCTGTACCCATGCAGGTTTACAATTGGATGCAGATCCTGGCCTTGAACCCTGTACGTAGACCATTTTCCAAATCCCCACTCACTCCTGGAAGGCCTACTTGTGATGTGGAATCACCCTGTGTTGTGACCTGGATGCCTATTCAGGTGAGTAGGTGGACCCCACTCCTACATGGTGGTGACACTTGTCACTGCCAGAGCCGGCCTTAGGCATAGGCAATCTAGGCAATTGCCTAGGGCATTTGATATGCCTAGGGGCATCAGCAGCTTCTGCTGATTAAAATGATATGCGGCATGCCTATATTCTGTGTGTAGCATTTCATATGCAGATACAGCCACAGTCTCACACAGTATATAGGCATGCTGCATATCAGTTTAATCAGTAGAAGCTGCTTGTGCATCCTAGCCACATAGTAATGCAAATAAGATGCATTTTCATTAAAAAAGATGCCAGATGTTAGCATTGAGGCAAGATTTATGAGGACACATCTGTATCCAAGCAGAGGCAGAGGTCACAGTGTTAGTGGCAGTGTGATTGCTGTGTGCATGTGAGTGGGTTGGTTGTGCAGTAGTGTTCGGACTATTTGTAAGGAGCATTATGTGTGTCATGTAAAAATGCATTAATAATGTGCAACATATGTGTAAGAGGCCACTATGCGTGTCATTATGTGTATAAGGGCATTAATAATGTGCGGCATATGTGTAAAAGATTACTACTGTATGTGTGTCATTATGTGTATAGAGGCACTAATAATGTGCAGCAAATGTGTAGGGGGCACTATGTGTGTCATTATGTGTATAAGGGCATTAATAATGTGCAGCTTATGTGTAAGGGACATTATGTGTAAAAGGGCATTAATAAAGGTTGTCATAATGTGTAAGGTGCATTATGTTTATAAGGACATTAATGATGTGTCTCATATGTGTAAGGGGCATTACTGTGTGGAACTATGGAGGTCATTCCGAGTTGTTCACTCGCAAGGCGATTTTGGCAGAGTTGCTCACGCTAAGCCGCCGCCTACTGGGAGTGAATCTTAGCATCTTAAAATTGCGAACGATGTATTCGCAATATTGCGATTACACACCTCGTAGCAGTTTCTGAGTAGCTTCAGACTTACTCGGCATCTGCGATCAGTTCAGTGCTTGTCGTTCCTGGTTTGACGTCACAAACACTCCCAGCGTTCGTCCAGACACTCCTCCATTTCTCCGGCCACTCCTGCGTTTTTTCCGGAAACGGTAGCGTTTTTTCCCACACGCCCATAAAACGGCCTGTTTCCGCCCAGTAACACCCATTTCCTGTCAATCACATTACGATCGCCAGACCGATGAAAAAGCCGTGAGTAAAATTACTAAGTGCATAGCAAATTTACTTGGCGCAGTTGCAGTGCAGACATTGAGCATTCGCATTAAGCGGAAAATCGCTGCAATGCGAATATTTTTACCGAGCGAACAACTCGGAATGAGGGCCCATGTGTATAAATGCATTACTAATGTGTGGCATTATGTGTATAAGGTGCTCTACTATGTGGCGTTGCGTATAGAATGGGCACTACTGTGTCGTCTAATTTGAATAAAGAGTAATAGGGTGTGATGTAATGTGAATAAGGGGCTCTACTGTGAGTAGTAACGTTTATAAGATAAAGTGATACTACTGTGGGATGTAATATGAATTATGAACACTATCGCATGATCAAATGTGAATAAAGTTGCAGTACTGTGTGGCGTAATTGGAATTGGGGTTACTATTGTGTGGCCATGCCCCTTGCCAGCAAAAACACACCCCTTTTTGGGCTGTGCGCCAAATGTGCAAACTGTTCCTATTTAAAATATAGGGGGTACAAACACCAAAATAAGGACTGCTATGGGTGAGGGGTGATGGTGCTGGGAAAGAGGTGCAAGGTCAGAGGCGGAACCAGCGGTGGTGCTAGGGGGCACAAGCCAAAATCTTGCCTAGGGCATCATATTGGTTAGGGCCGGCTCTGGTCACTGCCCCAAGGTATGGGGCCCACTCTCGCTGCTGGGTGGTTAACACTGTTTAGAATACCTTTTTTTAACCTTGTCCTCTGTACCCATGCAGGTTTACAATTGGATGCAGATCCTGGCCTTGAACCCTGTACGTAGACCATTTTCCAAACCCCACTCACTCCTGGAAGGCCTACTCGTGATGTGGAATCACCCTGTGTTGTGACCTGGATGCCTATTCAGGTGAGTAGGTGGACCCCACTCCTACATGGTGGTGACACTTGTCACTGCCCCAAGGTATGGGGCCCACTCTCGCTGCTGGGTGGTTAACACTGTTTAGAATACCTTTTTTTAAACCTTGTCCTCTGTACCCATGCAGGTTTACAATTGGATGCAGATCCTGGCCTTGAACCCTGTACGTAGACCATTTTCCAAACCCCCACTCACTCCTGGAAGGCCTACTTGTGATGTGGAATCACCCTGTGTTGTGAACTGGATGCCTATTCAGGTGAGTAGGTGGACCCCACTCCTACATGGTGGTGACACTTGTCACTGCCCCAAGGTATGGGGCTCACTCTCGCTGCTGGGTGGTTAACACTGTTTAGAATACCTTTTTTTAACCTTGTCCTCTGTACCCATGCAGGTTTACAATTGGATGCAGATCCTGGCCTTGAACCCTGTATGTAGACCATTTTCCAAACCCCCACTCACTCCTGGAAGGCCTACTTGTGATGTGGAATCACCCTGTGTTGTGACCTGGATGCCTATTCAGGTGAGTAGGTGGACCCCACACCTACATGGTGGTGACACTTGTCACTGCCCCAAGGTATGGGGCCCACTCTCGCTGCTGGGTGGTTAACACTGTTTAGAATACCTTTTTTTAAACCTTGTCCTCTGTACCCATGCAGGTTTACAATTGGATGCAGATCCTGGCATTGAACCCTGTACGTAGACCATTTTCCAAACCCCCACTCACTCCTGGAAGGCCTACTTGTGATGTGGAATCACCCTGTGTTGTGACCTGGATGCCTATTCAGGTGAGTAGGTGGACCCCATTCCTACATGGTGGTGACACTTGTCACTGCCCCAAGGTATGGGGCCTACTCTCGCTGCTGGGTGGTTAACACTGTTTAGAATACCTTTTTTTAAACCTTGTCCTCTGTACCCATGCAGGTTTACAATTGGATGCAGATCCTGGCATTGAACCCTGTACGTAGACCATTTTCCAAACCCCCACTCACTCCTGGAAGGCCTACTTGTGATGTGGAATCACCCTGTGTTGTGACCTGGATGCCTATTCAGGTGAGTAGGTGGACCCCACTCCTACATGGTGGTGACACTTGTCACTGCCCCAAGGTATGGGGCCCACTCTCGCTGCTGGGTGGTTAACACTGTTTAGAATACCTTTTTTTAAACCTTGTCCTCTGTACCCATGCAGGTTTACAATTGGATGCAGATCCTGGCCTTGAACCCTGTACATAGACCATTTTCCAAACCCCACTCACTCCTGGAAGGCCTACTTGTGATGTGGAATCACCCTGTGTTGTGACCTGGATGCCTATTCAGGTGAGTAGGTGGACCCAACTCCTACATGGTGGTGACACTTGTCACTGCCCCAAGGTATGGGGCCCACTCTCGCTGCTGGGTGGTTAACACTGTTTAGAATACCTTTTTTTAAACCTTGTCCTCTGTACCCATGCAGGTTTACAATTGGATGCAGATCCTGGCCTTGAACCCTGTACGTAGACCATTTTCCAAACCCCCACTCACTCCTGGAAGGCCTACTTGTGATGTGGAATCACCCTGTGTTGTGACCTGGATGCCTATTCAGGTGATTAGGTGGACCCCACTCCTACATGGTGGTGACACTTGTCAATGCCCCAAGGTATGGGGCCCACTCTCGCTGCTGGGTGGTTAACACTGTTTAGAATACCTTTTTTTAAACCTTGTCCTCTGTACCCATGCAGGTTTACAATTGGATGCACATCCTGGCCTTGAACCCTGTACGTAGACCATTTTCCAAACCCCCACTCACTCCTGGAAGGCCTACTTGTGATGTGGAATTACCCTGTGTTGTGACCTGGATGCCTATTCAGGTGAGTAGGTGGACCCCACTCCTACATGGTGGCGACACTTGTCACTGCCCCAAGGTATGGGGCCCACTCTCGCTGCTGGGTGGTTAACACTGTTTAGCATACCTTTTTTTAACCTTGTCCTCTGTACCTATGCAGGTTTACAATTGGATGCAGATCCTGGCCTTGAACCCTGTACATAGACCATTTTCCAAACCCCCACTCACTCCTGGAAGGCCTACTTGTGATGTGGAATCACCCTGTGTTGTGCCCTGGATGCCTATTCAGGTGAGTAGGTGGACCCCACTCCTACATGGTGGTGACACTTGTCACTGCCCCAAGGTATGGGGCCCACTCTCGCTGCTGGGTGGTTAACACTGTCTAGAATACCTTTTTTTAAACCTTGTCCTCTGTACCCATGCAGGTTTACAATTGGATGCAGATCCTGGCATTGAACCGTGTACGTAGACCATTTTCCAAACCCCCACTCACTCCTGGAAGGCCTACTTGTGATGTGGAATAACCCTGTGTTGTGACCTGGATGCCCATTCAGGTGAGTAGGTGGACCCCACTCCTACATGGTGGTGACACTTGTCACTGTCCCAAGGTATGGGGCCCACTCTCGCTGCTGGGTGGTTAACACTGTTTAGAATACCTTTTTTTAACCTTGTCCTCTGTACCCATGCAGGTTTACAATTGGATGCAGATCCTGGCCTTGAACCCTGTACGTAGACCATTTTCCAAATCCCCACTCACTCCTGGAAGGCCTACTTGTGATGTGGAATCACCCTGTGTTGTGACCTGGATGCCTATTCAGGTGAGTAGGTGGACCCCACTCCTACATGGTGGTGACACTTGTCACTGCCCCAAGGTATGGGGCCCACTCTCGCTGCTAGGTGGTTAACACTGTTTAGCATACCTTTTTTTAACCTTGTCCTCTGAACCCATGCAGGTTTACAATTGGATGCAGATCCTGGCCTTGAACCCTGTACGTAGACCATTTTCCAAACCCCCACTCACTCCTGGAAGGCCTACTTGTGATGTGGAATCACCCTGTGTTGTGACCTGGATGCCTATTCAGGTGAGTAGGTGGATCCCACTCCTACATGGTGGTGACACTTGTCACTGCCCCAAGGTATGGGGCCCACTCTCGCTGCTGGGTGGTTAACACTGTTTAGAATACCTTTTTTTAAACCTTGTCCTTTGTACCCATGCAGGTTTACAATTGGATGCACATCCTGGCCTTGAACCCTGTACGTAGACCATTTTCCAAACTCCCACTCACTCCTGGAAGGCCTACTTGTGATGTGGAATCACCCTGTGTTGTGACCTGGATGCCTATTCAGGTGAGTAGGTGGACCCCACTCCTACATGGTGGTAACACTTGTCACTGCCCCAAGGTATGGGGCCCACTCTCGCTGCTGGGTGGTTAACACTGTTTAGAATACCTTTTTTTAAACCTTGTCCTCTGTACCCATGCAGGTTACAATTGGATGCAGATCCTGACCTTGAACACTGTACGTAGACCATTTTCCAAACCCCCACTCACTCCTGGAAGGCCTACTTGTGATGTGGAATCACCCTGTGTTGTGCCCTGGATGCCTATTCAGGTGAGTAGGTGGACCCCACTCCTACATGGTGGTGACACTTGTCACTGCCCCAAGGTATGGGGCCCACTCTCGCTGCTGGGTGGTTAACACTGTTTAGAATACCTTTTTTTAAACCTTGTCCTCTGTACCCATGCAGGTTTACAATTGGATGCAGATCCTGGCCTTGAACCCTGTACGTAGACCATTTTCCAAACCCCACTCACTCCTGGAAGGCCTACTTGTGATGTGGAATCATCCTGTGTTGTGACCTGGATGCCTATTCAGGTGAGTAGGTGGACCCCACTCCTACATGGTGGTGACACTTGTCACTGCTCCAAGGTATGGGGCCCACTCTCGCTGCTGGGTGGTTAACACTGTTTAGAATACCTTTTTTTAACCTTGTCCTCTGTACCCATGCAGGTTTACAATTGGATGCAGATCCTGGCCTTGAACCCTGTACGTAGACCATTTTCCAAATCCCCACTCACTCCTGGAAGGCCTACTTGTGATGTGGAATCACCCTGTGTTGTGACCTGGATGCCTATTCAGGTGAGTAGGTGGACCCCACTCCTACATGGTGGTGACACTTGTCACTGCCAGAGCCGGCCTTAGGCATAGGCAATCTAGGCAATTGCCTAGGGCATTTGATATGCCTAGGGGCATCAGCAGCTTCTGCTGATTAAAATGATATGCGGCATGCCTATATTCTGTGTGTAGCATTTCATATGCAGATACAGCCACAGTCTCACACAGTATATAGGCATGCTGCATATCAGTTTAATCAGTAGAAGCTGCTTGTGCATCCTAGCCACATAGTAATGCAAATAAGATGCATTTTCATTAAAAAAGATGCCAGATGTTAGCATTGAGGCAAGATTTATGAGGACACATCTGTATCCAAGCAGAGGCAGAGGTCACAGTGTTAGTGGCAGTGTGATTGCTGTGTGCATGTGAGTGGGTTGGTTGTGCAGTAGTGTTCGGACTATTTGTAAGGAGCATTATGTGTGTCATGTAAAAATGCATTAATAATGTGCAACATATGTGTAAGAGGCCACTATGCGTGTCATTATGTGTATAAGGGCATTAATAATGTGCGGCATATGTGTAAAAGATTACTACTGTATGTGTGTCATTATGTGTATAGAGGCACTAATAATGTGCAGCAAATGTGTAGGGGGCACTATGTGTGTCATTATGTGTATAAGGGCATTAATAATGTGCAGCTTATGTGTAAGGGACATTATGTGTAAAAGGGCATTAATAAAGGTTGTCATAATGTGTAAGGCGCATTATGTTTATAAGGACATTAATGATGTGTCTCATATGTGTAAGGGGCATTACTGTGTGGAACTATGGAGGTCATTCCGAGTTGTTCGCTCGCAAGGCGATTTTGGCAGAGTTGCTCACGCTAAGCCGCCGCCTACTGGGAGTGAATCTTAGCATCTTAAAATTGCGAACGATGTATTCGCAATATTGCGATTACACACCTCGTAGCAGTTTCTGAGTAGCTTCAGACTTACTCGGCATCTGCGATCAGTTCAGTGCTTGTCGTTCCTGGTTTGACATCACAAACACTCCCAGCGTTCGTCCAGACACTCCTCCATTTCTCCGGCCACTCCTGCGTTTTTTCCGGAAACGGTAGCGTTTTTTCCCACACGCCCATAAAACGGCCTGTTTCCGCCCAGTAACACCCATTTCCTGTCAATCACATTACGATCGCCAGACCGATGAAAAAGCCGTGAGTAAAATTACTAAGTGCATAGCAAATTTACTTGGCGCAGTTGCAGTGCAGACATTGAGCATTCTCATTAAGCGGAAAATCGCTGCGATGCGAATATTTTTACCGAGCGAACAACTCGGAATGAGGGCCCATGTGTATAAATGCATTACTAATGTGTGGCATTATGTGTATAAGGTGCTCTACTATGTGGCGTTGCGTATAGAATGGGCACTACTGTGTCGTCTAATTTGAATAAAGAGTAATAGGGTGTGATGTAATGTGAATAAGGGGCTCTACTGTGAGTAGTAACGTTTATAAGATAAAGTGATACTACTGTGGGATGTAATATGAATTATGAACACTATCGCATGATCAAATGTGAATAAAGTTGCAGTACTGTGTGGCGTAATTGGAATTGGGGTTACTATTGTGTGGCCATGCCCCTTGCCAGCAAAAACACACCCCTTTTTGGGCTGTGCGCCAAATGTGCAAACTGTTCCTATTTAAAATATAGGGGGTACAAACACCAAAATAAGGACTGCTATGGGTGAGGGGTGATGGTGCTGGGAAAGAGGTGCAAGGTCAGAGGCGGAACCAGCGGTGGTGCTAGGGGGCACAAGCCAAAATCTTGCCTAGGGCATCATATTGGTTAGGGCCGGCTCTGGTCACTGCCCCAAGGTATGGGGCCCACTCTCGCTGCTGGGTGGTTAACACTGTTTAGAATACCTTTTTTTAACCTTGTCCTCTGTACCCATGCAGGTTTACAATTGGATGCAGATCCTGGCCTTGAACCCTGTACGTAGACCATTTTCCAAACCCCACTCACTCCTGGAAGGCCTACTCGTGATGTGGAATCACCCTGTGTTGTGACCTGGATGCCTATTCAGGTGAGTAGGTGGACCCCACTCCTACATGGTGGTGACACTTGTCACTGCCCCAAGGTATGGGGCCCACTCTCGCTGCTGGGTGGTTAACACTGTTTAGAATACCTTTTTTTAAACCTTGTCCTCTGTACCCATGCAGGTTTACAATTGGATGCAGATCCTGGCCTTGAACCCAGTACGTAGACCATTTTCCAAACCCCCACTCACTCCTGGAAGGCCTACTTGTGATGTGGAATCACCCTGTGTTGTGAACTGGATGCCTATTCAGGTGAGTAGGTGGACCCCACTCCTACATGGTGGTGACACTTGTCACTGCCCCAAGGTATGGGGCTCACTCTCGCTGCTGGGTGGTTAACACTGTTTAGAATACCTTTTTTTTAACCTTGTCCTCTGTACCCATGCAGGTTTACATTACAATTGGATGCAGATCCTGGCCTTGAACCCTGTACGTAGACCATTTTCCAAACCCCCACTCACTCCTGGAAGGCCTACTTGTGATGTGGAATCACCCTGTGTTGTGACCTGGATGCCTATTCAGGTGAGTAGGTGGACCCCACACCTACATGGTGGTGACACTTGTCACTGCCCCAAGGTATGGGGCCCATTCTCGCTGCTGGGTGGTTAACACTGTTTAGAATACCTTTTTTGAAACCTTGTCCTCTGTACCCATGCAGGTTTACAATTGGATGCAGATCCTGGCATTGAACCCTGTACGTAGACCATTTTCCAAACCCCCACTCACTCCTGGAAGGCCTACTTGTGATGTGGAATCACCCTGTGTTGTGACCTGGATGCCTATTCAGGTGAGTAGGTGGACCCCATTCCTACATGGTGGTGACACTTGTCACTGCCCCAAGGTATGGGGCCTACTCTCGCTGCTGGGTGGTTAACACTGTTTAGAATACCTTTTTTTAAACCTTGTCCTCTGTACCCATGCAGGTTTACAATTGGATGCAGATCCTGGCATTGAACCCTGTACGTAGACCATTTTCCAAACCCCCACTCACTCCTGGAAGGCCTACTTGTGATGTGGAATCACCTGTGTTGTGACCTGGATGCCTATTCAGGTGAGTAGGTGGACCCCACTCCTACATGGTGGTGACACTTGTCACTGCCCCAAGGTATGGGGCCCACTCTCGCTGCTGGGTGGTTAACACTGTTTAGAATACCTTTTTTTAAACCTTGTCCTCTGTACCCATGCAGGTTTACAATTGGATGCAGATCCTGGCCTTGAACCCTGTACATAGACCATTTTCCAAACCCCACTCACTCCTGGAAGGCCTACTTGTGATGTGGAATCACCCTGTGTTGTGACCTGGATGCCTATTCAGGTGAGTAGGTGGACCCAACTCCTACATGGTGGTGACACTTGTCACTGCCCCAAGGTATGGGGCCCACTCTCGCTGCTGGGTGGTTAACACTGTTTAGAATACCTTTTTTAAACCTTGTCCTCTGTACCCATGCAGGTTTACAATTGGATGCAGATCCTGGCCTTGAACCCTGTACGTAGACCATTTTCCAAACCCCCACTCACTCCTGGAAGGCCTACTTGTGATGTGGAATCACCCTGTGTTGTGACCTGGATGCCTATTCAGGTGATTAGGTGGACCCCACTCCTACATGGTGGTGACACTTGTCAATGCCCCAAGGTATGGGGCCCACTCTCGCTGCTGGGTGGTTAACACTGTTTAGAATACCTTTTTTTAAACCTTGTCCTCTGTACCCATGCAGGTTTACAATTGAATGCACATCCTGGCCTTGAACCCTGTACGTAGACCATTTTCCAAACCCCCACTCACTCCTGGAAGGCCTACTTGTGATGTGGAATTACCCTGTGTTGTGACCTGGATGCCTATTCAGGTGAGTAGGTGGACCCCACTCCTACATGGTGGCGACACTTGTCACTGCCCCAAGGTATGGGGCCCACTCTCGCTGCTGGGTGGTTAACACTGTTTAGCATACCTTTTTTTAACCTTGTCCTCTGTACCTATGCAGGTTTACATTTGGATGCAGATCCTGGCCTTGAACCCTGTACATAGACCATTTTCCAAACCCCCACTCACTCCTGGAAGGCCTACTTGTGATGTGGAATCACCCTGTGTTGTGCCCTGGATGCCTATTCAGGTGAGTAGGTGGACCCCACTCCTACATGGTGGTGACACTTGTCACTGCCCCAAGGTATGGGGCCCACTCTCGCTGCTGGGTGGTTAACACTGTCTAGAATACCTTTTTTTAAACCTTGTCCTCTGTACCCATGCAGGTTTACAATTGGATGCAGATCCTGGCATTGAACCGTGTACGTAGACCATTTTCCAAACCCCCACTCACTCCTGGAAGGCCTACTTGTGATGTGGAATAACCCTGTGTTGTGACCTGGATGCCCATTCAGGTGAGTAGGTGGACCCCACTCCTACATGGTGGTGACACTTGTCACTGTCCCAAGGTATGGGGCCCACTCTCGCTGCTGGGTGGTTAACACTGTTTAGAATACCTTTTTTTAACCTTGTCCTCTGTACCCATGCAGGTTTACAATTGGATGCAGATCCTGGCCTTGAACCCTGTACGTAGACCATTTTCCAAATCCCCACTCACTCCTGGAAGGCCTACTTGTGATGTGGAATCACCCTGTGTTGTGACCTGGATGCCTATTCAGGTGAGTAGGTGGACCCCACTCCTACATGGTGGTGACACTTGTCACTGCCCCAAGGTATGGGGCCCACTCTCGCTGCTGGGTGGTTAACACTGTTTAGAATACCTTTTTTTAAACCTTGTCCTTTGTACCCATGCAGGTTTACAATTGGATGCACATTCTGGCCTTGAACCCTGTACGTAGACCATTTTCCAAACTCCCACTCACTCCTGGAAGGCCTACTTGTGATGTGGAATCACCCTGTGTTGTGACCTGGATGCCTATTCAGGTGAGTAGGTGGACCCCACTCCTACTTGGTGGTAACACTTGTCACTGCCCCAAGGTATGGGGCCCACTCTCGCTGCTGGGTGGTTAACACTGTTTAGAATACCTTTTTTTAAACCTTGTCCTCTGTACCCATGCAGGTTACAATTGGATGCAGATCCTGGCCTTGAACACTGTACGTAGACCATTTTCCAAACCCCCACTCACTCCTGGAAGGCCTACTTGTGATGTGGAATCACCCTGTGTTGTGCCCTGGATGCCTATTCAGGTGAGTAGGTGGACCCCACTCCTACATGGTGGTGACACTTGTCACTGCCCCAAGGTATGGGGCCCACTCTCGCTGCTGGGTGGTTAACACTGTCTAGAATACCTTTTTTTAAACCTTGTCCTCTGTACCCATGCAGGTTTACAATTGGATGCAGATCCTGGCCTTGAACCCTGTACGTAGACCATTTTCCAAACCCCACTCACTCCTGGAAGGCCTACTTGTGATGTGGAATCACCCTGTTTTGTGACCTGGATGCCTATTCAGGTGAGTAGGTGGACCCCACTCCTACATGGTGGTGACACTTGTCACTGCCCCAAGGTATGGGGCCCACTCTCGCTGCTGGGTGGTTAACACTGTTTAGAATACCTTTTTTTAAACCTTGTCCTCTGTACCCATGCAGGTTTACAATTGGATGTAGATCCTGGCCTTGAAGCCTGTACATAGACCATTTTCCAAACCCCCACTCACACCTGGAAGGCCTACTTGTGATGTGGAATCACCCTGTGTTGTGACCTGGATGCCTATTCAGGTGAGTAGGTGGACCCTATTCCTACATGGTGGTGACACTTGTCACTGCCCCAAGGTATGGGGCCCACTCTCGCTGCTGGGTGGTTAACACTGTTTAGAATACCTTTTTTTAAACCTTGTCCTCTGTACCCATGCAGGTTTACAATTGGATGTAGATCCTGGCCTTGAACCCTGTACGTAGACCATTTTCCAAACCCCCACTCACACCTGGAAGGCCTACTTGTGATGTGGAATCACCCTGTGTTGTGACCTGGATGCCTATTCAGATGAGTAGGTGGACCCCACTCCTACATGGTGGTGACACTTGTCACTGCCCCAAGGTATGGGGCCCACTCTCGCTGCTGGGTGGTTAGCACTGTTTAGAATACCTTTTTTTAAACTATGTCCTCTGTACCCATGCAGGTTTACAATTGGATGTAGATCCTGGCCTTGAACCCTGTACGTAGACCATTTTCCAAACCCCCACTCACACCTGGAAGGCCTACTTGTGATGTGGAATCACCCTGTGTTGTGACCTGGATGCCTATTCAGGTGAGTAGGTGGACCCTATTCCTACATGGTGGTGACACTTGTCACTGCCCCAAGGTATGGGGCCCACTCTCACTGCTGGGTGGTTAACACTGTTTAGAATACCTTTTTTTAAACCTTGTCCTCTGTACCCATGCAGGTTTACAATTGGATGTAGATCCTGGCCTTGAACCCTGTACGTAGACCATTTTCCAAACCCCCACTCACACCTGGAAGGCCTATTTGTGATGTGGGATCACCCTGTGTTGTGACCTGGATGCCTATTCAGGTGAGTAGGTGGACCCCACTCCTACATGGTGGTGACACTTGTCACTGCCCCACGGTATGGGGCCCACTCTCGCTGCTGGGTGGTTAACACTGTTTAGAATACCTTTTTTTAAACCTTGTCCTCTGTACCCATGCAGGTTTACAATTGGATGCACATCCTGGCCTTGAACCCTGTACGTAGACCATTTTCCAAACCCCCACTCACTCCTGGAAGGCCTACTTGTGATGTGGAATTACCCTGTGTTGTGACCTGGATGCCTATTCAGGTGAGTAGGTGGACCCCACTCCTACATGGTGGCGACACTTGTCACTGCCCCAAGGTATGGGGCCCACTCTCGCTGCTGGGTGGTTAACACTGTTTAGCATACCTTTTTTTAACCTTGTCCTCTGTACCCATGCAGGTTTACAATTGGATGCAGATCCTGGCCTTGAACCCTGTACATAGACCATTTTCCAAACCCCCACTCACTCCTGGAAGGCCTACTTGTGATGTGGAATCACCCTGTGTTGTGCCCTGGATGCCTATTCAGGTGAGTAGGTGGACCCCACTCCTACATGGTGGTGACACTTGTCACTGCCCCAAGGTATGGGGCCCACTCTCGCTGCTGGGTGGTTAACACTGTCTAGAATACCTTTTTTTAAACATTGTCCTCTGTACCCATGCAGGTTTACAATTGGATGCAGATCCTGGCATTGAACCCTGTACGTAGACCATTTTCCAAACCCCCACTCACTCCTGGAAGGCCTACTTGTGATGTGGAATCACCCTGTGTTGTGACCTGGATGCCTATTCAGGTGAGTAGGTGGACCCCACTCCTACATGGTGGTGACACTTGTCACTGTCCCAAGGTATGGGGCCCACTCTCGCTGCTGGGTGGTTAACACTGTTTAGAATACCTTTTTTTAACCTTGTCCTCTGTACCCATGCAGGTTTACAATTGGATGCAGATCCTGGCCTTGAACCCTGTACGTAGACCATTTTCCAAATCCCCACTCACTCCTGGAAGGCCTACTTGTGATGTGGAATCACCCTGTGTTGTGACCTGGATGCCTATTCAGGTGAGTAGGTGGACCACACTCCTACATGGTGGTGACACTTGTCACTGCCCCAAGGTATGGGGCCCACTCTCGCTGCTGGGTGGTTAACACTGTTTAGCATACCTTTTTTTAACCTTGTCCTCTGAACCCATGCAGGTTTACAATTGGATGCAGATCCTGGCATTGAACCCTGTACGTAGACCATTTTCCAAACCCCAACTCACTCCTGGAAGGCCTACTTGTGATGTGGAATCACCCTGTGTTGTGACCTGGATGCCTATTCAGGTGAGTAGGTGGACCCCACTCCTACATGGTGGTGACACTTGTCACTGCCCCAAGGTATGGGGCCCACTCTCGCTGCTGGGTGGTTAACACTGTTTAGAATACCTTTTTTTAAACCTTGTCCTTTGTACCCATGCAGGTTTACAATTGGATGCACATCCTGGCCTTGAACCCTGTACGTAGACCATTTTCCAAACTCCCACTCACTTCTGGAAGGCCTACTTGTGATGTGGAATCACCCTGTGTTGTGACCTGGATGCCTATTCAGGTGAGTAGGTGGACCCCACTCCTACATGGTGGTGACACTTGTCACTGCCCCACGGTATGGGGCCCACTCTCGCTGCTGGGTGGTTAACACTGTTTAGAATACCTTTTTTTAAACCTTGTCCTCTGTACCCATGCAGGTTTACAATTGGATGCAGATCCTGGCCTTGAACCCTGTACGTAGACCATTTTCCAAACCCCCACTCACTCCTGGAAGGCCTACTTGTGATGTGGAATCACCCTGTGTTGTGACCTGGATGCCTATTCAGGTGAGTAGGTGGACCCCACTCCTACATGGTGGTGACACTTGTCACTGCCCCAAGGTATGGGGCCCACTCTCGCTGCTGGGTGGTTAACACTGTTTAGAATACCTTTTTTTAAACCTTGTCCTCTGTACCCATGCAGGTTTACAATTGGATGTAGATCCTGGCCTTGAACCCTGTACGTAGACCATTTTCCAAACCCCCACTCACACCTGGAAGGCCTACTTGTGATGTGGAATCACCCTGTGTTGTGACCTGGATGCCTATTCAGGTGAGTAGGTGGACCCCACTCCTACATGGTGGTGACACTTGTCACTGCCCCACGGTATGGGGCCCACTCTCGCTGCTGGGTGGTTAACACTGTTTAGAATACCTTTTTTTAAACCTTGTCCTCTGTACCCATGCAGGTTTACAATTGGATGCACATCCTGGCCTTGAACCCTGTACGTAGACCATTTTCCAAACCCCCACTCACTCCTGGAAGGCCTACTTGTGATGTGGAATTACCCTGTGTTGTGACCTGGATGCCTATTCAGGTGAGTAGGTGGACCCCACTCCTACATGGTGGCGACACTTGTCACTGCCCCAAGGTATGGGGCCCACTCTCGCTGCTGGGTGGTTAACACTGTTTAGCATACCTTTTTTTAACCTTGTCCTCTGTACCCATGCAGGTATACAATTGGATGCAGATCCTGGCCTTGAACCCTGTACCTAGACCATTTTCCAAACCCCCACTCACTCCTGGAAGGCCTACTTGTGATGTGGAATCACCCTGTGTTGTGCCCTGGATGCCTATTCAGGTGAGTAGGTGGACCCCACTCCTACATGGTGGTGACACTTGTCACTGCCCCAAGGTATGGGGCCCACTCTCGCTGCTGGGTGGTTAACACTGTCTAGAATACCTTTTTTTAAACCTTGTCCTCTGTACCCATGCAGGTTTACAATTGGATGCAGATCCTGGCATTGAACCCTGTACGTAGACCATTTTCCAAACCCCCACTCACTCCTGGAAGGCCTACTTGTGATGTGGAATCACCCTGTGTTGTGACCTGGATGCCTATTCAGGTGAGTAGGTGGACCCCACTCCTACATGGTGGTGACACTTGTCACTGTCCCAAGGTATGGGGCCCACTCTCGCTGCTGGGTGGTTAACACTGTTTAGAATACCTTTTTTTAACCTTGTCCTCTGTACCCATGCAGGTTTACAATTGGATGCAGATCCTGGCCTTGAACCCTGTACGTAGACCATTTTCCAAATCCCCACTCACTCCTGGAAGGCCTACTTGTGATGTGGAATCACCCTGTGTTGTGACCTGGATGCCTATTCAGGTGAGTAGGTGGACCCCACTCCTACATGGTGGTGACACTTGTCACTGCCCCAAGGTATGGGGCCCACTCTCGCTGCTGGGTGGTTAACACTGTTTAGCATACCTTTTTTTAACCTTGTCCTCTGAACCCATGCAGGTTTACAATTGGATGCAGATCCTGGCCTTGAACCCTGTACGTAGACCATTTTCCAAACCCCCACTCACTCCTGGAAGGCCTACTTGTGATGTGGAATCACCCTGTGTTGTGACCTGGATGCCTATTCAGGTGAGTAGGTGGACACCACTCCTACATGGTGGTGACACTTGTCACTGCCCCAAGGTATGGGGCCCACTCTCGCTGCTGGGTGGTTAACACTGTTTAGAATACCTTTTTTTAAACCTTGTCCTTTGTACCCATGCAGGTTTACAATTGGATGCACATCCTGGCCTTGAACCTAGAGATGAGCGGGTTCGGTTTCTCTGAATCCGAACCCGCACGAACTTCATGTTTTTTTTCACGGGTCCGAGCGACTCGGATCTTCCCGCCTTGCTCGGTTAACCCGAGCGCGCCCGAACGTCATCATGACGCTGTCGGATTCTCGCGAGACTCGGATTCTATATAAGGAGCCGCGCGTCGCCGCCATTTTCACACGTGCATTGAGATTGATAGGGAGAGGACGTGGCTGGCGTCCTCTCCATTTAGATTAGGAGAGAGAGAGAGAGATTGACCTGAGGCTGATACTGTAGAAGAGAGTGCAGAGTTTAGTGACTGACCACAGTGACCACCAGCAGTGCAGTTGTTTTATTTAATATATCCGTTCTCTGCCTGAAAAAAACGGTACACACAGTGACTCAGTCACATACCATATCTGTGTGCACTGCTCAGCCCAGTGTGCTGCATGCCTGCATCATCTATGTATATATTATATATCTGACTGTGCTCAGCTCACACAGCTTATAATTGTGGGGGAGACTGGGGAGCACTGCAGTGCCAGTTATAGGTTATAGCAGGAGCCAGGAGTACAAGACAGTCACATACCATATCTGTGTGCACTGCTCAGCCCAGTGTGCTGCATCATCTATGTATATATTATATATCTGACTGTGCTCAGCTCACACAGCTTATAATTGTGGGGGAGACTGGGGAGCACTGCAGTGCCAGTTATAGGTTATAGCAGGAGCCAGGAGTACATATTATATTAAAATTAAACAGTGCACACTTTTGCTGCAGGAGTGCCACTGCCAGTGTGACTGACCAGTGACCTGACCACACTGACCACCAGTATAGTTAGTAGTATACTATATTGTGATTGCCTGAAAAAGTTAAACACTCGTCGTGTGACTTCACTTGTGTGGTGTTTTTTTTTTTATTCTATAAAAAACTCATTCTGCTGACAGACAGTGTCCAGCAGGTCCGTCATTATATAATATATATACCTGTCCGGCTGCAGTAGTGATATATATATTTTTTATATCATTATTTATCATCCAGTCGCAGCAGACACAGTACGGTAGTTCACGGCTGTAGCTACCTCTGTGTCGGCACTCGGCAGTCCATCCATAATTGTATACCACCTACCAGTGGTTTTTTTTTCTTTCTTCTTTATACATACATACTACTACATCTCTTTATCAACCAGTCTATATTAGCAGCAGACACAGTACAGTACGGTAGTTCACGGCTGTGGCTACCTCTGTGTCGGCACTCGGCAGTCCGTCCATAATTGTATACCACCTAACCGTGGTTTTTTTTTCTTTCTTCTTTATACATACATACTACGACATCTCTTTATCAACCAGTCTATATTAGCAGCAGACACAGTACAGTACGGTAGTTCACGGCTGTGGCTACCTCTGTGTCGGCACTGGGCAGTCCGTCCATAATTGTATACCACCTAACCGTGGTTTTTTTTTCTTTCTTCTTCATACATACATACTACGACATCTCTTTATCAACCAGTCTATATTAGCAGCAGACACAGTACAGTACGGTAGTTCACGGCTGTGGCTACCTCTGTGTCGGCACTGGGCAGTCCGTCCATAATTGTATACCACCTAACCGTGGTTTTTTTTTCTTTCTTCTTTATACATACATACTACGACATCTCTTTATCAACCAGTCTATATTAGCAGCAGACACAGTACAGTACGGTAGTTCACGGCTGTGGCTACCTCTGTATCGGCACTCGGCAGTCCGTCCATAATTGTATACCACCTAACCGTGGTTTTTTTTTCTTTCTTCTTCATACATACATACTACGACATCTCTTTATCAACCAGTCTATATTAGCAGCAGACACAGTACAGTACGGTAGTTCACGGCTGTGGCTACCTCTGTGTCGGCACTCGGCAGTCCGTCCATAATTGTATACCACCTAACCGTGGTTTTTTTTTCTTTCTTCTTTATACATACATACTACGACATCTCTTTATCACCCAGTCTATATTAGCAGCAGACACAGTACAGTACGGTAGTTCACGGCTGTGGCTACCTCTGTGTCGGCACTCGGCAGTCCGTCCATAATTGTATACCACCTAACCGTGGTTTTTTTTTCTTTCTTCTTCATACATACATACTACGACATCTCTTTATCAACCAGTCTATATTAGCAGCAGACACAGTACAGTACGGTAGTTCACGGCTGTGGCTACCTCTGTGTCGGCACTCGGCAGTCCGTCCATAATTGTATACCACCTACCCGTGGTTTTTTTTTCTTTCTTCTTTATACATACATACTACTACATCTCTTTATCAACCAGTCTATATTAGCAGCAGACACAGTACAGTACGGTAGTTCACGGCTGTGGCTACCTCTGTGTCGGCACTCGGCAGTCCGTCCATAATTGTATACCACCTACCCGTGTTTTTTTTTTCTTTCTTCTTCATACATACATACTACGACATCTCTTTATCAACCAGTCTATATTAGCAGCAGACACAGTACAGTACGGTAGTTCACGGCTGTGGCTACCTCTGTGTCGGCACTCGGCAGTCCGTCCATAATTGTATATACCACCTAACCGTGGTTTTTTTTTCTTTCTTCTTCATACATACATACTACGACATCTCTTTATCAACCAGTCTATATTAGCAGCAGACACAGTACGGTAGTTCACGGCTGTAGCTACCTCTGTGTCGGCACTCGGCAGTCCGTCCATAATTGTATACTAGTATCCATCCATCTCCATTGTTTACCTGAGGTGCCTTTTAGTTGTGCCTATTAAAATATGGAGAACAAAAATGTTGAGGTTCCAAAATTAGGGAAAGATCAAGATCCACTTCCACCTCGTGCTGAAGCTGCTGCCACTAGTCATGGCCGAGACGATGAAATGCCAGCAACGTCGTCTGCCAAGGCCGATGCCCAATGTCATAGTACAGAGCATGTCAAATCCAAAACACCAAATATCAGTAAAAAAAGGACTCCAAAACCTAAAATAAAATTGTCGGAGGAGAAGCGTAAACTTGCCAATATGCCATTTACCACACGGAGTGGCAAGGAACGGCTGAGGCCCTGGCCTATGTTCATGGCTAGTGGTTCAGCTTCACATGAGGATGGAGGCACTCAGCCTCTCGCTAGAAAAATGAAAAGACTCAAGCTGGCAAAAGCAGTAGCACCGCAAAGAACTGTGCGTTCTTCGAAATCCCAAATCCACAAGGAGAGTCCAATTGTGTCGGTTGCGATGCCTGACCTTCCCAACACTGGACGTGAAGAGCATGCGCCTTCCACCATTTGCACGCCCCCTGCAAGTGCTGGAAGGAGCACCTGCAGTCCAGTTCCTGATAGTCAGATTGAAGATGTCAGTGTTGAAGTACACCAGGATGAGGAGGATATGGGTGTTGCTGGCGCTGGGGAGGAAATTGACCAGGAGGATTCTGATGGTGAGGTGGTTTGTTTAAGTCAGGCACCCGGGGAGACACCTGTTGTCCGTGGGAGGAATATGGCCGTTGACATGCCTGGTGAAAATACCAAAAAAATCAGCTCTTCGGTGTGGAACTATTTCAACAGAAATGCGGACAACAGGTGTCAAGCCGTGTGTTCCCTTTGTCAAGCTGTAATAAGTAGGGGTAAGGACGTTAACCACCTCGGAACATCCTCCCTTATACGTCACCTGCAGCGCATTCATAATAAGTCAGTGACAAGTTCAAAAACTTTGGGTGACAGCGGAAGCAGTCCACTGACCAGTAAATCCCTTCCTCTTGTAACCAAGCTCACGCAAACCACCCCACCAACTCCCTCAGTGTCAATTTCCTCCTTCCCCAGGAATGCCAATAGTCCTGCAGGCAATGTCACTGGCAATTCTGACGAGTCCTCTCCTGCCTGGGATTCCTCCGATGCATCCTTGCGTGTAACGCCTACTGCTGCTGGCGCTGCTGTTGTTGCTGCTGGGAGTCGATGGTCATCCCAGAGGGGAAGTCGTAAGCCCACTTGTACTACTTCCAGTAAGCAATTGACTGTTCAACAGTCCTTTGCGAGGAAGATGAAATATCACAGCAGTCATCCTGCTGCAAAGCGGATAACTGAGGCCTTGACAACTATGTTGGTGTTAGACGTGCGTCCGGTATCCGCCGTTAGTTCACAGGGAACTAGACAATTTATTGAGGCAGTGTGCCCCCGTTACCAAATACCATCTAGGTTCCACTTCTCTAGGCAGGCGATACCGAGAATGTACACGGACGTCAGAAAAAGACTCACCAGTGTCCTAAAAAATGCAGTTGTACCCAATGTCCACTTAACCACGGACATGTGGACAAGTGGAGCAGGGCAGGGTCAGGACTATATGACTGTGACAGCCCACTGGGTAGATGTATGGACTCCCGCCGCAAGAACAGCAGCGGCGGCACCAGTAGCAGCATCTCGCAAACGCCAACTCTTTCCTAGGCAGGCTACGCTTTGTATCACCGGTTTCCAGAATACGCACACAGCTGAAAACCTCTTACGGCAACTGAGGAAGATCATCGCGGAATGGCTTACCCCAATTGGACTCTCCTGTGGATTTGTGGCATCGGACAACGCCAGCAATATTGTGTGTGCATTAAATATGGGCAAATTCCAGCACGTCCCATGTTTTGCACATACCTTGAATTTGGTGGTGCAGAATTATTTAAAAAACGACAGGGGCGTGCAAGAGATGCTGTCGGTGGCCAGAAAAATTGCGGGACACTTTCTGCGTACAGGCACCACGTACAGAAGACTGGAGCACCACCAAAAACTACTGAACCTGCCCTGCCATCATCTGAAGCAAGAAGTGGTAACGAGGTGGAATTCAACCCTCTATATGCTTCAGAGGTTGGAGGAGCAGCAAAAGGCCATTCAAGCCTATACAATTGAGCACGATATATGAGGTGGAATGCACCTGTCTCAAGCGCAGTGGAGAATGATTTCAACGTTGTGCAAGGTTCTGATGCCCTTTGAACTTGACACACGTGAAGT
Organism: Pseudophryne corroboree; assembly: GCF_028390025.1. Lineage (NCBI taxonomy): Eukaryota > Metazoa > Chordata > Amphibia > Anura > Myobatrachidae > Pseudophryne > Pseudophryne corroboree. Next base: position 851,141,772 of record NC_086447.1, read on the forward strand.
CAGTTCAGACACTGCCAGCCTGAGTCAGGTCATTCCCCTCATCAGGCTTTTGCAGAAGAAGCTGGAGACATTGAAGGAGGAGCTAACACGGAGCGATTCCGCTAGGCATGTGGGACTTGTGGATGGAGCCCTTAATTCGCTTAACAAGGATTCACGGGTGGTCAATCTGTTGAAATCAGAGCACTACATTTTGGCCACCGTGCTCGATCCTAGATTTAAAGCCTACCTTGGATCTCTCTTTCCGGCAGACACAAGTCTGCTGGGGTTGAAAGACCTGCTGGTGAGAAAATTGTCAAGTCAAGCGGAACGCGACCTGTCAACATCTCCTCCTTCACATTCTCCCGCAACTGGGGGTGCGAGGAAAAGGCTCAGAATTCCGAGCCCACCCGCTGGCGGTGATGCAGGGCAGTCTGGAGCGACTGCTGATGCTGACATCTGGTCCGGACTGAAGGACCTGACAACGATTACGGACATGTCGTCTACTGTCACTGCATATGATTCTCTCACCATTGAAAGAATGGTGGAGGATTATATGAGTGACCGCATCCAAGTAGGCACGTCACACAGTCCATACTTATACTGGCAGGAAAAAGAGGCAATTTGGAGGCCATTGCACAAACTGGCTTTATTCTACCTAAGTTGCCCTCCCACAAGTGTGTACTCCGAAAGAGTGTTTAGTGCCGCCGCTCACCTTGTCAGCAATCGGCGTACGAGGTTACATCCAGAAAATGTGGAGAAGATGATGTTCATTAAAATGAATTATAATCAATTCCTCCGCGGAGACATTGACCAGCAGCAATTGCCTCCACAAAGTACACAGGGAGCTGAGATGGTGGATTCCAGTGGGGACGAATTGATAATCTGTGAGGAGGGGGATGTACACGGTGATATATCGGAGGGTGATGATGAGGTGGACATCTTGCCTCTGTAGAGCCAGTTTGTGCAAGGAGAGATTAATTGCTTCTTTTTTGGGGGGGGTCCAAACCAACCCGTCATATCAGTCACAGTCGTGTGGCAGACCCTGTCACTGAAATGATGGGTTGGTTAAAGTGTGCATGTCCTGTTTTGTTTATACAACATAAGGGTGGGTGGGAGGGCCCAAGGACAATTCCATCTTGCACCTCTTTTTTCTTTTATTTTTCTTTGCGTCATGTGCTGTTTGGGGAGGGTTTTTTGGAAGGGACATCCTGCGTGACACTGCAGTGCCACTCCTAAATGGGCCCGGTGTTTGTGTTGGCCACTAGGGTCGCTAATCTTACTCACACAGTCAGCTACCTCATTGCGCCTCTTTTTTTCTTTGCGTCATGTGCTGATTGGGGAGGGTTTTTTGGAAGGGACATCCTGCGTGACACTGCAGTGCCACTCCTAAATGGGCCCGGTGTTTGTGTCGGCCACTAGGGTCGCTAATCTTACTCACACAGTCAGCTACCTCATTGCGCCTCTTTTTTTCTTTGCGTCATGTGCTGATTGGGGAGGGTTTTTTGGAAGGGACATCCTGCGTGACACTGCAGTGCCACTCCTAAATGGGCCCGGTGTTTGTGTCGGCCACTAGGGTCGCTAATCTTACTCACACAGTCAGCTACCTCATTGCGCCTCTTTTTTTCTTTGCGTCATGTGCTGATTGGGGAGGGTTTTTTGGAAGGGACATCCTGCGTGACACTGCAGTGCCACTCCTAAATGGGCCCGGTGTTTGTGTCGGCCACTAGGGTCGCTAATCTTACTCACACAGTCAGCTACCTCATTGCGCCTCTTTTTTTCTTTGCGTTATGTGCTGATTGGGGAGGGTTTTTTGGAAGGGACATCCTGCGTGACACTGCAGTGCCACTCCTAAATGGGCCCGGTGTTTGTGTCGGCCACTAGGGTCGCTAATCTTACTCACACAGTCAGCTACCTCATTGCGCCTCTTTTTTTCTTTGCGTCATGTGCTGATTGGGGAGGGTTTTTTGGAAGGGACATCCTGCGTGACACTGCAGTGCCACTCCTAAATGGGCCCGGTGTTTGTGTCGGCCACTAGGGTCGCTAATCTTACTCACACAGTCAGCTACCTCATTGCGCCTCTTTTTTTCTTTGCGTCATGTGCTGATTGGGGAGGGTTTTTTGGAAGGGACATCCTGCGTGACACTGCAGTGCCACTCCTAAATGGGCCCGGTGTTTGTGTCGGCCACTAGGGTCGCTTATCTTAATCACACAGTCAGCTACCTCATTGCGCCTCTTTTTTTCTTTGCGTCATGTGCTGATTGGGGAGGGTTTTTTGGAAGGGACATCCTGCGTGACACTGCAGTGCCACTCCTAGATGGGCCAGGTGTTTGTGTCGGCCACTAGTGTCGCTTAGCTTAGTCATCCAGCGACCTTGGTGCAAATTTTAGGACTAAAAATAATATTGTGAGGTGTGAGGTATTCAGAATAGACTGAAAATGAGTGGAAATTATGGTTTTTGAGGTTAATAATAATATGGGATCAAAATGACCCCCAAATTCTATGATTTAAGCTGTTTTTTAGTGTTTTTTTAAAAAAACACCCGAATCCAAAACACACCCGAATCCGACAAAAAAAATTCGGTGAGGTTTTGCCAAAACGCGGTCGAACCCAAAACACGGCCGCGGAACCGAACCCAAAACCAAAACACAAAACCCGAAAAATTTCAGGCGCTCATCTCTACTTGAACCCTGTACGTAGACCATTTTCCAAACTCCCACTCACTCCTGGAAGGCCTACTTGTGATGTGGAATCACCCTGTGTTGTGACCTGGATGCCTATTCAGGTGAGTAGGTGGACCCCACTCCTACATGGTGGTAACACTTGTCACTGCCCCAAGGTATGGGGCCCACTCTCGCTGCTGGGTGGTTAACACTGTTTAGAATACCTTTTTTTAAACCTTGTCCTCTGTACCCATGCAGGTTACAATTGGATGCAGATCCTGGCCTTGAACACTGTACGTAGACCATTTTCCAAACCCCCACTCACTCCTGGAAGGCCTACTTGTGATGTGGAATCACCCTGTGTTGTGCCCTGGATGCCTATTCAGGTGAGTAGGTGGACCCCACTCCTACATGGTGGTGACACTTGTCACTGCCCCAAGGTATGGGGCCCACTCTCGCTGCTGGGTGGTTAACACTGTCTAGAATACCTTTTTTTAAACCTTGTCCTCTGTACCCATGCAGGTTTACAATTGGATGCAGATCCTGGCATTGAACCCTGTACGTAGACCATTTTCCAAACCCCCACTCACTCCTGGAAGGCCTACTTGTGATGTGGAATCACCCTGTGTTGTGACCTGGATGCCTATTCAGGTGAGTAGGTGGACCCCACTCCTACATGGTGGTGACACTTGTCACTGTCCCAAGGTATGGGGCCCACTCTCGCTGCTGGGTGGTTAACACTGTTTAGAATACCTTTTTTTAACCTTGTCCTCTGTACCCATGCAGGTTTACAATTGCAAGAAACAAATAATTCCAGCGCGTCAAAACCACCTAATTTATACAATATGGATCATATGGATTGAACTTATGCTGCTCTCAACCGGACAGTACTGACCTATCCACATAAAAACGTATTACGGAAGATAACAATTAATTATCAGAGAGCGCATATAGCTATTTAGCTCAAATTTATTATATATATAAAATAACACACATATATACTAATTAATACAAATAAATATAAATATAAACTCATATACACATATAAATAAAAAATCAATAAATAAAAATCAATAAAAATGCCCCCTGCTGCAGCGGATACCTGGACGTTATTCTTATGTCCAGATTTGTAGTTGGTACAATTTTATTAATAGTTAAAGAGTCCTGAACGGTGTACCGTCTAATATAGGAACACTTTGTTGCCTGTTGTTTTTAACAGCTGTAGACGTTTTGTACTTGTTAATAGGTCTCCTTATATATCTAATAGCACCAGCTTCCCACTCCGTTAATTAATGTAGCTGAACGGCCAAGAATTTCAAGTGCTTATACTCCGGTATCTGTGTCAAATAGACCTTTTCATTCATTCCCACTGTGCTGATGGGCCATGATTGCAAATGTCCACTTTATACTCACAGCCAGGAGTATATCCTTTAGGTATCCGTGGACGGCCCCCGTTGCAGATCTCAGTCACAGTTGCAGGGAAACACCTTTGGCGAGGTGTACCGGAGAGTCACCACAGTCGACCAGCATGATTCTTTAGGTTCTTAGAAGGCTAAGAACCTAAAGAATCACTTGTCTCCAAGTTTCTTTCAAGATAACACACAATCAGTGGTCAAGAAAACCTGGTTAAATCAAAGTGTAGGCTGTTTTAGATGTGGTAAGATCAACTGTATCACTTGTAAATTTATAATACATAGAAGTATCTCATTTAAATCAACAACACTAGGATTGGAATTTGCAATTGAGAATTTTATTAATTGTCAGCAGACATATGTCGTCTATTTAATAAGCTGCATATGTGGAAAACAATATGTGGGGAGGACAGTTAGGAGTCTTAATACAAGGTTCTTAGAACATAGACGGAATGTCCTCAAGAAGAATCCTCACCACAGTGTGTCAAGACATGTAACCTATCAACATGATGGCAATGTAGAGTCACTGAAGGTGCAAGGTATTGAGTCTGTGGCCCCCACCTCCAGGGGAGGCGACAGGTTCAATAAATTGTGCACAAGGGAGGCATTTTGGATTTTCAACTTGGGCACTTTGGTGCCCGAAGGTTTGAATGAGAATATGGAGATTAATAATATTAGATGATATTCAAGTGCCCATAGGACCTTTTTCTTGTTTTTTCCACCTCTCCATCACTATCCTTTCCCTCCTTTTCTGTTTTTTCCTGTTTTTTATGTATTTATATATACACGATAAACAGTGATAATAATAATATTTTCATGGATTATGGAATTTCCAATCTTGTCGAGTTGTTGGTTCCCATTTGTACCTTGAAAAGTTAGTATATTTGGAACTACAGTTTGCAATAAAACCCTTTGAAGAGTTTGCAGGATGCATTTAATGTATTTTCTATTATTACACAGAATCAGAATTATGCACTCATCATAAAGTATGGGAGCACGTAACTAATAAATATATACACATAAATAATAATGAAGGAGACAACTAAAAATATTAATACAAAATATAAATAATGAAAAATATATAAAAAACATAATGTTTAAAATCAATATTATATGTGGGGATGGGTTGGAGTTGAACTCGGGACCCTGTGAATGCTAATGCGGGACATTAAACCACTGGGCTAAAGTGGATGTCATATAAGTAGAACGGAATTTTTGTAGATTTGATACTGATATATGTAGATAGTGCATGTATGCCATCACCTCTGTTCTCTGATCATTTAGATAGAAATATTTTATTGTTTATACAATAAAAGTAATTTTTAGGTTATGAATATATTGCTATATACTTAATCCACCTTTTGTTATTGTATGATTAGATTAGGATAATTTATGGGTCATTATGAGATTGAATTTTGATTTTGCACATGTGAGAGTAATTCAGGTGTGACAATCAAAGAATTGGATCATGATTGGTCCCCTGATACTTAAATAGTAGGTTGGACAGCCCCATGTTATCCTCTGACGAAACCGCACTTTTACATTGGCGGAGAAACGCGTAAGGACCGGGGCTTACTTCAGATCAGTGTCCCTCCTGTTATCAGCGGCTTACGAGCAAGCAATATCCCTTGGTGCCGTTTCCGTCTGCATGCTGGTCGACTGTGGTGACTCTCCGGTACACCTCGCCAAAGGTGTTTCCCTGCAACTGTGACTGAGATCTGCAACGGGGGCCGTCCACGGATACCTAAAGGATATACTCCTGGCTGTGAGTATAAAGTGGACATTTGCAATCATGGCCCATCAGCACAGTGGGAATGAATGAAAAGGTCTATTTGACACAGATACCGGAGTATAAGCACTTGAAATTCTTGGCCGTTCAGCTACATTAATTAACGGAGTGGGAAGCTGGTGCTATTAGATATATAAGGAGACCTATTAACAAGTACAAAACGTCTACAGCTGTTAAAAACAACAGGCAACAAAGTGTTCCTATATTAGACGGTACACCGTTCAGGACTCTTTAACTATTAATAAAATTGTACCAACTACAAATCTGGACATAAGAATAACGTCCAGGTATCCGCTGCAGCAGGGGGCATTTTTATTGATTTTTATTTATTGATTTTTTATTTATATGTGTATATGAGTTTATATTTATATTTATTTGTATTAATTAGTATATATGTGTGTTATTTTATATATATAATAAATTTGAGCTAAATAGCTATATGCGCTCTCTGATAATTAATTGTTATCTTCCGTAATAGGTTTACAATTGGATGCAGATCCTGGCCTTGAATCCTGTACGTAGACCATTTTCCAAATCCCCACTCACTCCTGGAAGGCCTACTTGTGATGTGGAATCACCCTGTGTTGTGACCTGGATGCCTATTCAGGTGAGTAGGTGGACCCCACTCCTACATGGTGGTGACACTTGTCACTGCCCCAAGGTATGGGGCCCACTCTCGCTGCTGGGTGGTTAACACTGTTTAGCATACCTTTTTTTAACCTTGTCCTCTGAACCCATGCAGGTTTACAATTTGATGCAGATCCTGGCCTTGAACCCTGTACGTAGACCATTTTCCAAACCCCCACTCACTCCTGGAAGGCCTACTTGTGATGTGGAATCACCCTGTGTTGTGACCTGGATGCCTATTCAGGTGAGTAGGTGGACCCCACTCCTACATGGTGGTGACACTTGTCACTGCCCCAAGGTATGGGGCCCACTCTCGCTGCTGGGTGGTTAACACTGTTTAGAATACCTTTTTTTAAACCTTGTCCATTGTACCCATGCAGGTTTACAATTGGATGCACATCCTGGCCTTGAACCCTGTACGTAGACCATTTTCCAAACTCCCACTCACTCCTGGAAGGCCTACTTGTGATGTGGAATCACCCTGTGTTGTGACCTGGATGCCTATTCAGGTGAGTAGGTGGACCCCACTCCTACATGGTGGTGACACTTGTCACTGCCCCACGGTATGGGGCCCACTCTCGCTGCTGGGTGGTTAACACTGTTTAGAATACCTTTTTTTAAACCTTGTCCTCTGTACCCATGCAGGTTTACAATTGGATGCAGATCCTGGCCTTGAACCCTGTACGTAGACCATTTTCCAAACCCCCACTCACTCCTGGAAGGCCTACTTGTGATGTGGAATCACCCTGTGTTGTGACCTGGATGCCTATTCAGGTGAGTAGGTGGACCCCACTCCTACATGGTGGTGACACTTGTCACTGTCCCAAGGTATGGGGCCCACTCTCGCTGCTGGGTGGTTAACACTGTTTAGAATACCTTTTTTTAACCTTGTCCTCTGTACCCATGCAGGTTTACAATTGGATGCAGATCCTGGCCTTGAACCCTGTACGTAGACCATTTTCCAAATCCCCACTCACTCCTGGAAGGCCTACTTGTGATGTGGAATCACCCTGTGTTGTGACCTGGATGCCTATTCAGGTGAGTAGGTGGACCCCACTCCTACATGGTGGTGACACTTGTCACTGCCCCAAGGTATGGGGCCCACTCTCGCTGCTGGGTGGTTAACACTGTTTAGCATACCTTTTTTTAACCTTGTCATCTGAACCCATGCAGGTTTACAATTGGATGCAGATCCTGGCCTTGAACCCTGTACGTAGACCATTTTCCAAACCCCCACTCACTCCTGGAAGGCCTACTTGTGATGTGGAATCACCCTGTGTTGTGACCTGGATGCCTATTCAGGTGAGTAGGTGGACCCCACTCCTACATGGTGGTGAATCTTGTCACTGCCCCAAGGTATGGGGCCCACTCTCGCTGCTGGGTGGTTAACACTGTTTAGAATACCTTTTTTTAAACCTTGTCCTTTGTACCCATGCAGGTTTACAATTGGATGCACATCCTGGCCTTGAACCCTGTACGTAGACCATTTTCCAAACTCCCACTCACTCCTGGAAGGCCTACTTGTGATGTGGAATCACCCTGTGTTGTGACCTGGATGCCTATTCAGGTGAGTAGGTGGACCCCACTCCTACATGGTGGTAAAATTTGTCACTGCCCCAAGGTATGGGGCCCACTCTCGCTGCTGGGTGGTTAACACTGTTTAGAATACCTTTTTTTAAACCTTGTCCTCTGTACCCATGCAGGTTACAATTGGATGTAGATCCTGGCCTTGAACACTGTACGTAGACCATTTTCCAAACCCCCACTCACTCCTGGAAGGCCTACTTGTGATGTGGAATCACCCTGTGTTGTGCCCTGGATGCCTATTCAGGTGAGTAGGTGGACCCCACTCCTACATGGTGGTGACACTTGTCACTGCCCCAAGGTATGGGGCCCACTCTCGCTGCTGGGTGGTTAACACTGTCTAGAATACCTTTTTTTAAACCTTGTCCTCTGTACCCATGCAGGTTTACAATTGGATGCAGATCCTGGCCTTGAACCCTGTACGTAGACCATTTTCCAAACCCCACTCACTCCTGGAAGGCCTACTTGTGATGTGGAATCACCCTGTTTTGTGACCTGGATGCCTATTCAGGTGAGTAGGTGGACCCCACTCCTACATGGTGGTGACACTTGTCACTGCCCCAAGGTATGGGGCCCACTCTCGCTGCTGGGTGGTTAACACTGTTTAGAATACCTTTTTTTAAACCTTGTCCTCTGTACCCATGCAGGTTTACAATTGGATGTAGATCCTGGCCTTGAAGCCTGTACGTAGACCATTTTCCAAACCCCCACTCACACCTGGAAGGCCTACTTGTGATGTGGAATCACCCTGTGTTGTGACCTGGATGCCTATTCAGGTGAGTAGGTGGACCCTATTCCTACATGGTGGTGACACTTGTCACTGCCCCAAGGTATGGGGCCCACTCTCGCTGCTGGGTGGTTAACACTGTTTAGAATACCTTTTTTTAAACCTTGTCCTCTGTACCCATGCAGGTTTACAATTGGATGTAGATCCTGGCCTTGAACCCTGTACGTAGACCATTTTCCAAACCCCCACTCACACCTGGAAGGCCTACTTGTGATGTGGAATCACCCTGTGTTGTGATCTGGATGCCTGTTCAGGTGAGTAGGTGGACACTATTCCTACATGGTGGTGACACTTGTCACTGCCCCAAGGTATGGGGCCCACTCTCGCTGCTGGGTGGTTAACACTGTCTAGAATACCTTTTTTTAAACCTTGTCCTCTGTACCCATGCAGGTTTACAATTGGATGCAGATCCTGGCCTTGAACCCTGTACGTAGACCATTTTCCAAACCCCACTCACTCCTGGAAGGCCTACTTGTGATGTGGAATCACCCTGTGTTGTGACCTGGATGCCTATTCAGGTGAGTAGGTGGACCCCACTCCTACATGGTGGTGACACTTGTCACTGCCCCAAGGTATGGGGCCCACTCTCGCTGCTGGGTGGTTAACACTGTCTAGAATACCTTTTTTTAAACCTTGTCCTCTGTACCCATGCAGGTTTACAATTGGATGCAGATCCTGGCCTTGAACCCTGTACGTAGACCATTTTCCAAACCCCACTCACTCCTGGAAGGCCTACTTGTGATGTGGAATCACCCTGTTTTGTGACCTGGATGCCTATTCAGGTGAGTAGGTGGACCCCACTCCTACATGGTGGTGACACTTGTCACTGCCCCAAGGTATGGGGCCCACTCTCGCTGCTGGGTGGTTAACACTGTTTAGAATACCTTTTTTTAAACCTTGTCCTCTGTACCCATGCAGGTTTACAATTGGATGTAGATCCTGGCCTTGAACCCTGTACGTAGACCATTTTCCAAACCCCCACTCACACCTGGAAGGCCTACTTGTGATGTGGAATCACCCTGTGTTGTGACCTGGATGCCTATTCAGGTGAGTAGGTGGACCCTATTCCTACATGGTGGTGACACTTGTCACTGCCCCAAGGTATGGGGCCCACTCTCGCTGCTGGGTGGTTAACACTGTTTAGAATACCTTTTTTTAAACCTTGTCCTCTGTACCCTTGCAGGTTTACAATTGGATGCAGATCCTGGCCTTGAACCCTGTACGTAGACCATTTTCCAAATCCCCACTCACTCCTGGAAGGCCTACTTGTGATGTGGAATCACCCTGTGTTGTGACCTGGATGCCTATTCAGGTGAGTAGGTGGACCCCACTCCTACATGGTGGTGACACTTGTCACTGCCCCAAGGTATGGGGCCCACTCTCGCTGCTGGGTGGTTAACACTGTTTAGCATACCTTTTTTTAACCTTGTCATCTGAACCCATGCAGGTTTACAATTGGATGCAGATCCTGGCCTTGAACCCTGTACGTAGACCATTTTCCAAACCCCCACTCACTCCTGGAAGGCCTACTTGTGATGTGGAATCACCCTGTGTTGTGACCTGGATGCCTATTCAGGTGAGTAGGTGGACCCCACTCCTACATGGTGGTGAATCTTGTCACTGCCCCAAGGTATGGGGCCCACTCTCGCTGCTGGGTGGTTAACACTGTTTAGAATACCTTTTTTTAAACCTTGTCCTTTGTACCCATGCAGGTTTACAATTGGATGCACATCCTGGCCTTGAACCCTGTACGTAGACCATTTTCCAAACTCCCACTCACTCCTGGAAGGCCTACTTGTGATGTGGAATCACCCTGTGTTGTGACCTGGATGCCTATTCAGGTGAGTAGGTGGACCCCACTCCTACATGGTGGTAAAATTTGTCACTGCCCCAAGGTATGGGGCCCACTCTCGCTGCTGGGTGGTTAACACTGTTTAGAATACCTTTTTTTAAACCTTGTCCTCTGTACCCATGCAGGTTACAATTGGATGCAGATCCTGGCCTTGAACACTGTACGTAGACCATTTTCCAAACCCCCACTCACTCCTGGAAGGCCTACTTGTGATGTGGAATCACCCTGTGTTGTGCCCTGGATGCCTATTCAGGTGAGTAGGTGGACCCCACTCCTACATGGTGGTGACACTTGTCACTGCCCCAAGGTATGGGGCCCACTCTCGCTGCTGGGTGGTTAACACTGTCTAGAATACCTTTTTTTAAACCTTGTCCTCTGTACCCATGCAGGTTTACAATTGGATGCAGATCCTGGCCTTGAACCCTGTACGTAGACCATTTTCCAAACCCCACTCACTCCTGGAAGGCCTACTTGTGATGTGGAATCACCCTGTTTTGTGACCTGGATGCCTATTCAGGTGAGTAGGTGGACCCCACTCCTACATGGTGGTGACACTTGTCACTGCCCCAAGGTATGGGGCCCACTCTCGCTGCTGGGTGGTTAACACTGTTTAGAATACCTTTTTTTAAACCTTGTCCTCTGTACCCATGCAGGTTTACAATTGGATGTAGATCCTGGCCTTGAAGCCTGTACGTAGACCATTTTCCAAACCCCCACTCACACCTGGAAGGCCTACTTGTGATGTGGAATCACCCTGTGTTGTGACCTGGATGCCTATTCAGGTGAGTAGGTGGACCCTATTCCTACATGGTGGTGACACTTGTCACTGCCCCAAGGTATGGGGCCCACTCTCGCTGCTGGGTGGTTAACACTGTTTAGAATACCTTTTTTTAAACCTTGTCCTCTGTACCCATGCAGGTTTACAATTGGATGTAGATCCTGGCCTTGAACCCTGTACGTAGACCATTTTCCAAACCCCCACTCACACCTGGAAGGCCTACTTGTGATGTGGAATCACCCTGTGTTGTGATCTGGATGCCTATTCAGGTGAGTAGGTGGACACTATTCCTACATGGTGGTGACACTTGTCACTGCCCCAAGGTATGGGGCCCACTCTCGCTGCTGGGTGGTTAACACTGTCTAGAATACCTTTTTTTAAACCTTGTCCTCTGTACCCATGCAGGTTTACAATTGGATGCAGATCCTGGCATTGAACCCTGTACGTAGACCATATTCCAAACCCCACTCACTCCTGGAAGGCCTACTTGTGATGTGGAATCACCCTGTGTTGTGACCTGGATGCCTATTCAGGTGAGTAGGTGGACCCCACTCCTACATGGTGGTGACACTTGTCACTGCCCCAAGGTATGGGGCCCACTCTCGCTGCTGGGTGGTTAATACTGTCTAGAATACCTTTTTTTAAACCTTGTCCTCTGTACCCATGCAGGTTTACAATTGGATGCAGATCCTGGCCTTGAACCCTGTACGTAGACCATTTTCCAAACCCCACTCACTCCTGGAAGGCCTACTTGTGATGTGGAATCACCCTGTTTTGTGACCTGGATGCCTATTCAGGTGAGTAGGTGGACCCCACTCCTACATGGTGGTGACACTTGTCACTGCCCCAAGGTATGGGGCCCACTCTCGCTGCTGGGTGGTTAACACTGTTTAGAATACCTTTTTTTAAACCTTGTCCTCTGTACCCATGCAGGTTTACAATTGGATGTAGATCCTGGCCTTGAAGCCTGTACGTAGACCATTTTCCAAACCCCCACTCACACCTGGAAGGCCTACTTGTGATGTGGAATCACCCTGTGTTGTGCCCTGGATGCCTATTCAGGTGAGTAGGTGGACCCCACTCCTACATGGTGGTGACACTTGTCACTGCCCCAAGGTATGGGGCCCACTCTCGCTGCTGGGTGGTTAACACTGTCTAGAATACCTTTTTTTAAACCTTGTCCTCTGTACCCATGCAGGTTTACAATTGGATGTAGATCCCGGCCTTGAACCCTGTACGTAGACCATTTTCCAAACCCCCACTCACACCTGGAAGGCCTACTTGTGATGTGGAATCACCCTGTGTTGTGATCTGGATGCCTATTCAGGTGAGTAGGTGGACACTATTCCTACATGGTGGTGACACTTGTCACTGCCCCAAGGTATGGGGCCCACTCTCGCTGCTGGGTGGTTAGCACTGTTTAGAATACCTTTTTTTAAACTATGTCCTCTGTACCCATGCAGGTTTACAATTGGATGTAGATCCTGGCCTTGAACCCTGTACGTAGACCATTTTCCAAACCCCCACTCACACCTGGAAGGCCTACTTGTGATGTGGAATCACCCTGTGTTGTGACCTGGATGCCTATTCAGGTGAGTAGGTGGACCCTATTCCTACATGGTGGTGACACTTGTCACTGCCCCAAGGTATGGGGCCCACTCTCGCTGCTGGGTGGTTAACACTGTTTAGAATACCTTTTTTTAAACCTTGTCCTCTGTACCCATGCAGGTTTACAATTGGATGTAGATCCTGGCCTTGAACCCTGTACGTAGACCATTTTCCAAACCCCCACTCACACCTGGAAGGCCTACTTGTGATGTGGAATCACCCTGTGTTGTGACCTGGATGCCTATTCAGGTGAGTAGGTGGACCCCACTCCTACATGGTGGTGACACTTGTCACTGCTCCACGGTATGGGGCCCACTCTCGCTGCTGGGTGGTTAACACTGTTTAGAATACCTTTTTTTAAACCTTGTCCCCTGTACCCATGCAGGTTTACAAATGGATGCAGATCCTGGCCTTGAACCCTGTACGTAGACCATTTTCCAAACTCCCACTCACTCCTGGAAGGCCTACTTGTGATGTGGAATCACTCTGTGTTGTGACCTGGATGCCTATTCAGGTGAGTAGGTGGACCCCACTCCTACATGGTGGTGACACTTGTCACTGCCCCAAGGTATGGGGCCCACTCTCGCTGCTGGGTGGTTAACACTGTTTAGAATACCTTTTTTTAAACCTTGTCCTCTGTACCCATGCAGGTTTACAATTGGATGCAGATCCTGGCCTTGAACCCTGTACATAGACCATTTTCCAAACCCCCACTGACTCCTGGAAGGCCTACTTGTGATGTGGAATCACCCTGTGTTGTGACCTGGATGCCTATTCAGGTGAGTAGGTGGACCCCACTCCTACATGGTGGTGACACTTGTCACTGCCCCAAGGTATGGGGCCCACTCTCGCTGCTGGGTGGTTAACACTGTTTAGAATACCTTTTTTTAAACCTTGTCCTCTGTACCCATGCAGGTTTACAATTGGATGCAGATCCTGGCCTTGAACCCTGTACGTAGACCATTTTCCAAACCTCCACTCACTCCTGGTAGGCCTACTTGTGATGTGGAATCACCCTGTGTTGTGACCTGGATGCCTATTCAGGTGAGTAGGTGGACCCCACTCCTACATGGTGGTGACACTTGTCACTTCCCCGAAGGTATGGGGCCCACTCTCGCTGCTGGGTGGTTAACACTGTTTAGAATACCTTTTTTAAAACCTTGTCCTCTGTACCCATGCAGGTTTACAATTGGATGTAGATCCTGGCCTTGAACCCTGTACGTAGACCATTTTCCAAACCCCCTCTCACACCTGGAAGGCCTACTTGTGATGTGGAATCACCCTGTGTTGTGACCTGGATGCCTATTCAGGTGAGTAGGTGGACACTATTCCTACATGGTGGTGAAACTTGTCACTGCCCCAAGGTATGGGGCCCACTCTCGCTGCTGGGTGGTTAACACTGTTTAGAATACCTTTTTTTAAACCTTGTCCTCTGTACCCATGCAGGTTTACAATTGGATGTAGATCCTGGCCTTGAACCCTGTACGTAGACCATTTTCCAAACCCCCACTCACACCTGGAAGGCCTACTTGTGATGTGGAATCACCCTGTGTTGTGACCTGGATGCCTATTCAGGTGAGTAGGTGGACCCTATTCCTACATGGTGGTGACACTTGTCACTGCCCCAAGGTATGGGGCCCACTCTCGCTGCTGGGTGGGTAACACTGTTTAGAATACCTTTTTTTAAACCTTGTCCTCTGTACCCATGCAGGTTTACAATTGGATGTAGATCCTGGCCTTGAACCCTGTACGTAGACCATTTTCCAAACCCCCACTCACACCTGGAAGGCCTACTTGTGATGTGGAATCACCCTGTGTTGTGACCTGGATGCCTATTCAGGTGAGTAGGTGGACCCCACTCCTACATGGTGGTGTCACTTGTCACTGCCCCACGGTATGGGGCCCACTCTCGCTGCTGGGTGGTTAACACTGTTTAGAATACCTTTTTTTAAACCTTGTCCTCTGTACCCATGCAGGTTTACAATTGGATGCACATCCTGGCCTTGAACCCTGTACGTAGACCATTTTTCGAAGCCCCCACTCACTCCTGGAAGGCCTACTTGTGATGTGGAATTACCCTGTGTTGTGACCTAGATGCCTATTCAGGTGAGTAGGTGGACCCCACTCCTACATGGTGGTGACACTTGTCACTGCCCCACGGTATGGGGCCCACTCTTGCTGCTGGGTGTTTAACACTGTTTAGAATACCTTTTTTTAAAACCTTGTCCTCTGTACCCATGCAGGTTTACAATTGGATGCAGATCCTGGCCTTGAACCCTGTACGTAGACCATTTTCCAAACCCCCACTCACTCCTGGAAGGCCTACTTGTGATGTGGAATCACCCTGTGTTGTGACCTGGATGCCGATTCAGGTGAGTAGGTGGACCCCACTCCTACATGGTGGTGACACTTGTCACTGCCCCAAGGTATGGGGCCCACTCTCGCTGCTGGGTGGTTAACACTGTTTAGAATACCTTTTTTTAAACCTTGTCCTCTGTACTCATGCAGGTTTACAATTGGATGTAGATCCTGGCCTTGAACCCTGTACGTAGACCATTTTCCAAACCCCCACTCACACCTGGAAGGCCTACTTGTGATGTGGAATCACCCTGTGTTGTGACCTGGATGCCTATTCAGGTGAGTAGGTGGACCCCACTCCTACATGCTAGTGACACTTGTCACTGCCCCAAGGTATGGGGCCCACTGTCGCTGCTGGGTGGTTAACACTGTTTAGAATACCTTTTTTTA
This sequence comes from Pseudophryne corroboree, assembly GCF_028390025.1. Taxonomy (NCBI): domain Eukaryota; kingdom Metazoa; phylum Chordata; class Amphibia; order Anura; family Myobatrachidae; genus Pseudophryne; species Pseudophryne corroboree. Next base: position 851,157,596 of record NC_086447.1, read on the forward strand.
AACCTTGTCCTCTGTACCCATGCAGGTTTACAATTGGATGTAGATCCTGGCCTTGAACCCTGTACGTAGACCATTTTCCAAACCCCCACTCACACCTGGAAGGCCTACTTGTGATGTAGAATCACCCTGTGTTGTGACCTGGATGCCTATTCAGGTGAGTAGGTGGACCCCACTCCTGCATGATGGTGACACTTGTCACTGCCCCAAGGTATGGGGCCCACTCTCGCTGCTGGGTGGTTAACACTGTTTAGAATACCTTTTTTTAAACCTTGTCCTCTGTACCCATGCAGGTTTACAATTGGATGTAGATCCTGGCCTTGAACCCTGTACGTAGACTATTTTCCAAACCCCCACTCACACCTGGAAGGCCTACTTGTGATGTGGAATCACCCTGTGTTGTGACCTGGATGCCTATTCAGGTGAGTAGGTGGACCCTATTCCTACATGGTGGTGACACTTGTCACTGCCCCAAGGTATGGGGCCCACTCTCGCTGCTGGGTGGTTAACACTGTTTAGAATACCTTTTTTTAAACCTTGTCCTCTGTACCCATGCAGGTTTACAATTGGATGTAGATCCTGGCCCTGTACGTAGACCATTTTCCAAACCCCCATTCACACCTGGAAGGCCTACTTGTGATGTGGAATCACCCTGTGTTGTGACCTGGATGCCTATTCAGGTGAGTAGGTGGACCCCACTCCTACATGGTGGTGACACTTGTCACTGCCCCAAGGTATGGGGCCCACTCTCGCTGCTGGGTTGGTTAACACTGTTTAGAATACCTTTTTTTAAACCTTGTCCTCTGTACCCATGCAGGTTTACAATTGGATGTAGATCCTGGCCTTGAACCCTGTACGTAGACTATTTTCCAAACCCCCACTCACACCTGGAAGGCCTACTTGTGATGTGGAATCACCCTGTGTTGTGAACTGGATGCCTATTCAGGTGAGTAGGTGGACCCCACTCCTACATGGTGGTGACACTTGTCACTGCCCCACGGTATGGGGCCCACTCTCGCTGCTGGGTGGTTAACACTGTTTAGAATACCTTTTTTTAAACCTTGTCCTCTGTACCCATGCAGGTTTACAATTGGATGTAGATCCTGGCCTTGAACCCTGTACGTAGACCATTTTCCAAACCCCCACTCACACCTGGAAGGCCTACTTGTGATGTGGAATCACCCTGTGTTGTGACCTGGATGCCTATTCAGGTGAGTAGGTGGACCCCACTCCTACATGGTGGTGACACTTGTCACTGCCCCAAGGTATGGGGCCCACTCTCGCTGCTGGGTGGTTAACACTGTTTAGAATACCTTTTTTTAAACCTTGTCCTCTGTACCCATGCAGGTTTACAATTGGATGCACATCCTGGCCTTGAACTCTGTACGTAGACCATTTTTCGAAGCCCCCACTCACTCCTGGAAGGCCTACTTGTGATGTGGAATTACCCTGTGTTGTGACCTAGATGCCTATTCAGGTGAGTAGGTGGACACCACTCCTACATGGTGGTGACACTTGTTACTGTCCCAAGGTATGGGGCCCACTCTTGCTGCTGGGTGGTTAACACTGTTTAGAATACCTTTTTTTAAACCTTGTCCTCTGTACCCATGCAGGTTTACAATTGGATGTAGATCCTGGCCTTGAACCCTGTACGTAGACCATTTTCCAAACCCCCACTCACTCCTGGAAGGCCTACTTGTGATGTGGAATCACCCTGTGTTGTGACCTGGATGCCTATTCAGGTGAGTAGGTGGACCCCACTCCTACATGGTGGTGACACTTGTTACTGTCCCAAGGTATGGGGCCCACTCTCGCTGCTGGGTGGTTAACACTGTTTAGAATACCTTTTTTTAAACCTTGTCCTCTGTACCCATGCAGGTTTACAATTGGATGTAGATCCTGGCCTTGAACCCTGTACGTAGACCATTTTCCAAACCCCCACTCACACCTGGAAGGCCTACTTGTGATGTGGAATCACCCTGTGTTGTGACCTGGATGCCTATTCAGGTGAGTAGGTGGACCCTATTCCTACATGGTGGTGACACTTGTCACTGCCCCAAGGTATGGGGCCCACTCTCGCTGCTGGGTGGTTAACACTGTTTAGAATACCTTTTTTTAAACCTTGTCCTCTGTACCCATGCAGGTTTACAATTGGATGTAGATCCTGGCCTTGAACCCTGTACGTAGACCATTTTCCAAACCCCCACTCACACCTGGAAGGCCTACTTGTGATGTGGAATCACCCTGTGTTGTGACCTGGATGCCTATTCAGGTGAGTAGGTGGACCCCACTCCTACATGGTGGTGTCACTTGTCACTGCCCCACGGTATGGGGCCCACTCTCGCTGCTGGGTGGTTAACACTGTTTAGAATACCTTTTTTTAAACCTTGTCCTCTGTACCCATGCAGGTTTACAATTGGATGCACATCCTGGCCTTGAACCCTGTACGTAGACCATTTTTCGAAGCCCCCACTCACTCCTGGAAGGCCTACTTGTGATGTGGAATTACCCTGTGTTGTGACCTAGATGCCTATTCAGGTGAGTAGGTGGACCCCACTCCTACATGGTGGTGACACTTGTTACTGTCCCAAGGTATGGGGCCCACTCTTGCTGCTGGGTGTTTAACACTGTTTAGAATACTTTTTTTAAAACCTTGTCCTCTGTACCCATGCAGGTTTACAATTGGATGCACATCCTGGCCTTGAACCCTGTACGTAGACCATTTTTCGAAGCCCCCACTCACTCCTGGAAGGCCTACTTGTGATGTGGAATTACCCTGTGTTGTGACCTAGATGCCTATTCAGGTGAGTAGGTGGACCCCACTCCTACATGGTGGTGACACTTGTCACTGCCCCAAGGTATGGGGCCCACTCTCGCTGCTGGGTGGTTAACACTGTTTAGAATACCTTTTTTTAAACCTTGTCCTCTGTACCCATGCAGGTTTACAATTGTATGCAGATCCTGGCCTTGAACCCTGTTAGTAGACCATTTTCCAAACCCCCACTCACACCTGGAAGGCCTACTTGTGATGTGGAATCACCCTGTGTTGTGACCTGGATGCCTATTCAGGTGAGTAGGTGGACCCCACTCCTACATGGTGGTGACACTTGTCACTGCCACAAGGTATGGGGCCCACTCTCGCTGCTGGGTGGTTAACACTGTTTAGAATACCTTTTTTTAAACCTTGTCCTCTGTACCCATGCAGGTTTACAATTGGATGTAGATCCTGGCCTTGAACCCTGTACGTAGACCATTTTCCAAACCCCCACTCACACCTGGAAGACCTACTTGTGATGTGGAATCACCCTGTGTTGTGGCCTGGATGCCTATTCAGGTGAGTAGGTGGACCCCACTCCTACATGGTGGTGACACTTGTCACTGCCCCAAGGTATGGGGCCCACTCTCGCTGCTGGGTGGTTAACACTGTTTAGAATACCTTTTTTTAAACCTTGTCCTCTGTACCCATGCAGGTTTACAATTGGATGTAGATCCTGGCCTTGAACCCTGTACGTAGACTATTTTCCAAACCCCCACTCACACCTGGAAGGCCTACTTGTGATGTGGAATCACCCTGTGTTGTGACCTGGATGCCTATTCAGGTGAGTAGGTGGACCCCACTCCTACATGGTGGTGACACTTGTCACTGCCCCAAGGTATGGGGCTCACTCTCGCTGCTGGGTGGTTAACACTGTTTAGAATACCTTTTTTTAAACCTTGTCCTCTGTACCCATGCAGGTTTACAATTGGATGTAGATCCTGGCCTTGAACCCTGTACGTAGACCATTTTCCAAACCCCCACTCACACCTGGAAGGCCTACTTGTGATGTGGAATCACCCTGTGTTGTGACCTGGATGCCTATTCAGGTGAGTAGGTGGACCCCACTCCTACATGGTGGTGACACTTGTCACTGCCCCAAGGTATGGGGCCCACTCTCGCTGCTGGGTGGTTAACACTGTTTAGAATACCTTTTTTTAAACCTTGTCCTCTGTACCCATGCAGGTTTACAATTGGATGCACATCCTGGCCTTGAACTCTGTACGTAGACCATTTTTCGAAGCCCCCACTCACTCCTGGAAGGCCTACTTGTGATGTGGAATTACCCTGTGTTGTGACCTAGATGCCTATTCAGGTGAGTAGGTGGACCCCACTCCTACATGGTGTTGACACTTGTTACTGTCCCAAGGTATGGGGCCCACTCTTGCTGCTGGGTGTTTAACACTGTTTAGAATACCTTTTTTTAAACCTTGTCCTCTGTACCCATGCAGGTTTACAATTGGATGCAGATCCTGGCCTTGAACCCTGTACGTAGACCATTTTCCAAACCCCCACTCACTCCTGGAAGGCCTACTTGTGATGTGGAATCACCCTGTGTTGTGACCTGGATGCCTATTCAGGTGAGTAGGTGGACCCCACTCCTACATGGTGGTGACACTTGTCACTGCCCCAAGGTATGGGGCCCACTCTCGCTGCTGGGTGGTTAACACTGTTTAGAATACCTTTTTTTAAACCTTGTCCTCTGTACCCATGCAGGTTTACAATTGGATGCAGATTCTGGCATTGAACCCTGTACGTAGACCATTTTCCAAACCCCCACTCACACCCGGAAGGCCTACTTGTGATGTGGAATCACCCTGTGTTGTGACCTGGATGCCTATTCAGGTGAGTAGGTGGACCCTATTCCTACATGGTGGTGAAACTTGTCACTGCCTCAAGGTATGGGGCCCACTCTCGCTGCTGGGTGGTTAACACTGTTTAGAATACCTTTTTTTAAACCTTGTCCTCTGTACCCATGCAGGTTTACAATTGGATGTAGATCCTGGCCTTGAACCCTGTACGTAGACCATTTTCCAAACCCCCACTCACACCTGGAAGGCCTACTTGTGATGTGGAATCACCCTGTGTTGTGACCTGGATGCCTATTCAGGTGAGTAGGTGGACCCCACTCCTACATGGTGGTGACACTTGTTACTGCCCCAAGGTATGGGGCCCACTCTCGATGCTGGGTGGTTAACACTGTTTAGAATACCTTTTTTTAAACCTTGTCCTCTGTACCCATGCAGGTTTACAATTGGATGCAGATCCTGGCCTTGAACCCTGTACGTAGACCATTTTCCAAACCCCTGCTCACTCCTGGAAGGCCTACTTGTGATGTGGAATCACCCTGTGTTGTGACCTGGATGCCTATTCAGGTGAGTAGGTGGACCCCACTCCTACATGGTGGTGACACTTGTCACTGCCCCAAGGTATGGGGCCCACTCTCGCTGCTGGGTGGTTAACACTGTTTAGAATACCTTTTTTTAAACCTTGTCCTCTGTACCCATGCAGGTTTACAATTGGATGTAGATCATGGCCTTGAACCCTGTACGTAGACTATTTTCCAAACCCCCACTCACACCTGGAAGGCCTACTTGTGATGTGGAATCACCCTGTGTTGTGACCTGGATGCCTATTCAGGTGAGTAGGTGGACCCTATTCCTACATGGTGGTGACACTTGTCACTGCTCCAAGGTATGGGGCCCACTCTCGCTGCTGGGTGGTTAACACTGTTTAGAATACCTTTTTTTAAACCTTGTCCTCTGTACCCATGCAGGTTTACAATTGGATGTAGATCCTGGCCTTGAACCCTGTACGTAGACCATTTTCCAAACCCCCACTCACACCTGGAAGGCCTACTTGTGATGTGGAATCACCCTGTGTTGTGACCTGGATGCCTATTCAGGTGAGTAGGTGGACCCCACTCCTACATGGTGGTGACACTTGTCACTGCCCCAAGGTATGGGGCCCACTCTCGCTGCTGGGTGGTTAACACTGTTTAGAATACCTTTTTTTAAACTTTGTCCTCTGTACCCATGCAGGTTTACAATTGGATGTAGATCCTGGCCTTGAACCCTGTACGTAGACCATTTTCCAAACCCCCACTCACACCTGGAAGGCCTACTTGTGATGTGGAATCACCCTGTGTTGTGACCTGGATGCCTATTCAGGTGAGTAGGTGGACCCCACTCCTACATGGTGGTGACACTTGTCACTGCCCCAAGGTATGGGGCCCACTCTCGCTGCTGGGTGGTTAACACTGTTTAGAATACCTTTTTTTAAACCTTGTCCTCTGTACCCATGCAGGTTTACAATTGGATGCAGATCCTGGCCTTGAACCCTGTACGTAGACCATTTTCCAAACCCCCACTCACTCCTGGAAGGCCTACTTGTGATGTGGAATCACCCTGTGTTGTGACCTGGATGCCTATTCAGGTGAGTAGGTGGACCCCACTCCTACATGGTGGTGACACTTGTCACTGCCCCAAGGTATGGGGCCCACTCTCGCTGCTGGGTGGTTAACACTGTTTAGAATACCTTTTTTTAAACCTTGTCCTCTGTACCCATGCAGGTTTACAATTGGATGTAGATCCTGGCCTTGAACCCTGTACGTAGACTATTTTCCAAACCCCCACTCACACCTGGAAGGCCTACTTGTGATGTGGAATCACCCTGTGTTGTGACCTGGATGCCTATTCAGGTGAGAAGGTGGACCCTATTCCTACATGGTGGTGACACTTGTCACTGCCCCAAGGTATGGGGCCCACTCTCGCTGCTGGGTGGTTAACACTGTTTAGAATACCTTTTTTTAAACCTTGTCCTCTGTACCCATGCAGGTTTACAATTGGATGTAGATCCTGGCCTTGAACCCTGTACGTAGACCATTTTCCAAACCCCCACTCACACCTGGAAGGCCTACTTGTGATGTGGAATCACCCTGTGTTGTGACCTGGATGCCTATTCAGGTGAGTAGGTGGACCCCACTCCTACATGGTGGTGACACTTGTCACTGCCCCAAGGTATGGGGCCCACTCTCGCTGCTGGGTGGTTAACACTGTTTAGAATACCTTTTTTTAAACCTTGTCCTCTGTACCCATGCAGGTTTACAATTGGATGTAGATCCTGGCCTTGAACCCTGTACGTAGACCATTTTCCAAACCCCCACTCACACCTGGAAGGCCTACTTGTGATGTGGAATCACCCTGTGTTGTGACCTGGATGCCTATTCAGGTGAGTAGGTGGACCCCACTCCTACATGGTGGTGACACTTGTCACTGCCCCAAGGTATGGGGCCCACTCTCGCTGCTGGGTGGTTAACACTGTTTAGAATACCTTTTTTTAAACCTTGTCCTCTGTACCCATGCAGGTTTACAATTGGATGCACATCCTGGCCTTGAACTCTGTACGTAGACCATTTTTCGAAGCCCCCACTCACTCCTGGAAGGCCTACTTGTGATGTGGAATTACCCTGTGTTGTGACCTAGATGCCTATTCAGGTGAGTAGGTGGACACCACACCTACATGGTGGTGACACTTGTTACTGTCCCAAGGTATGGGGCCCACTCTTGCTGCTGGGTGGTTAACACTGTTTAGAATACCTTTTTTTAAACCTTGTCCTCTGTTCCCATGCAGGTTTACAATTGGATGTAGATCCTGGCCTTGAAGCCTGTACGTAGACCATTTTCCAAACCCCCACTCACTCCTGGAAGGCCTACTTGTGATGTGGAATCACCCTGTGTTGTGACCTGGATGCCTATTCAGGTGAGTAGGTGGACCCTATTCCTACATGGTGGTGACACTTGTCACTGCCCCAAGGTATGGGGCCCACTCTCGCTGCTGGGTGGTTAACACTGTTTAGAATACCTTTTTTTAAACCTTGTCCTCTGTACCCATGCAGGTTTACAATTGGATGTAGATCCTGGCCTTGAAGCCTGTACGTAGACCATTTTCCAAACCCCCACTCACACCTGGAAGGCCTACTTGTGATGTGGAATCACCCTGTGTTGTGACCTGGATGCCTATTCAGGTGAGTAGGTGGACCCTATTCCTACATGGTGGTGACACTTGTCACTGCCCCAAGGTATGGGGCCCACTCTCGCTGCTGGGTGGTTAACACTGTTTAGAATACCTTTTTTTAAACCTTGTCCTCTGTACCCATGCAGGTTTACAATTGGATGTAGATCCCGGCCTTGAACCCTGTACGTAGACCATTTTCCAAACCCCCACTCACACCTGGAAGGCCTACTTGTGATGTGGAATCACCCTGTGTTGTTATCTGGATGCCTATTCAGGTGAGTAGGTGGACACTATTCCTACATGGTGGTGACACTTGTCACTGCCCCAAGGTATGGGGCCCACTCTCGCTGCTGGGTGGTTAGCACTGTTTAGAATACCTTTTTTTAAACTATGTCCTCTGTACCCATGCAGGTTTACAATTGGATGTAGATCCTGGCCTTGAACCCTGTACGTAGACCATTTTCCAAACCCCCACTCACACCTGGAAGGCCTACTTGTGATGTGGAATCACCCTGTGTTGTGACCTGGATGCCTATTCAGGTGAGTAGGTGGACCCTATTCCTACATGGTGGTGACACTTGTCACTGCCCCAAGGTATGGGGCCCACTCTCGCTGCTGGGTGGTTAACACTGTTTAGAATACCTTTTTTTAAACCTTGTCCTCTGTACCCATGCAGGTTTACAATTGGATGTAGATCCTGGCCTTGAACCCTGTACGTAGACCATTTTCCAAACCCCCACTCACACCTGGAAGGCCTACTTGTGATGTGGAATCACCCTGTGTTGTGACCTGGATGCCTATTCAGGTGAGTAGGTGGACCCCACTCCTACATGGTGGTGACACTTGTCACTGCTCCACGGTATGGGGCCCACTCTCGCTGCTGGGTGGTTAACACTGTTTAGAATACCTTTTTTTAAACCTTGTCCCCTGTACCCATGCAGGTTTACAAATGGATGCAGATCCTGGCCTTGAACCCTGTACGTAGACCATTTTCCAAACTCCCACTCACTCCTGGAAGGCCTACTTGTGATGTGGAATCACTCTGTGTTGTGACCTGGATGCCTATTCTGGTGAGTAGGTGGACCCCACTCCTACATGGTGGTGACACTTGTCACTGCCCCAAGGTATGGGGCCCACTCTCGCTGCTGGGTGGTTAACACTGTTTAGAATACCTTTTTTTAAACCTTGTCCTCTGTACCCATGCAGGTTTACAATTGGATGCAGATCCTGGCCTTGAACCCTGTACATAGACCATTTTCCAAACCCCCACTGACTCCTGGAAGGCCTGCTTGTGATGTGGAATCACCCTGTGTTGTGACCTGGATGCCTATTCAGGTGAGTAGGTGGACCCCACTCCTACATGGTGGTGACACTTGTCACTGCCCCAAGGTATGGGGCCCACTCTCGCTGCTGGGTGGTTAACACTGTTTAGAATACCTTTTTTTAAACCTTGTCCTCTGTACCCATGCAGGTTTACAATTGGATGCAGATCCTGGCCTTGAACCCTGTACGTAGACCATTTTCCAAACCTCCACTCACTCCTGGTAGGCCTACTTGTGATGTGGAATCACCCTGTGTTGTGACCTGGATGCCTATTCAGGTGAGTAGGTGGACCCCACTCCTACATGGTGGTGACACTTGTCACTTCCCCGAAGGTATGGGGCCCACTCTCGCTGCTGGGTGGTTAACACTGTTTAGAATACCTTTTTTAAAACCTTGTCCTCTGTACCCATGCAGGTTTACAATTGGATGTAGATCCTGGCCTTGAACCCTGTACGTAGACCATTTTCCAAACCCCCTCTCACACCTGGAAGGCCTACTTGTGATGTGGAATCACCCTGTGTTGTGACCTGGATGCCTATTCAGGTGAGTAGGTGGACACTATTCCTACATGGTGGTGAAACTTGTCACTGCCCCAAGGTATGGGGCCCACTCTCGCTGCTGGGTGGTTAACACTGTTTAGAATACCTTTTTTTAAACCTTGTCCTCTGTACCCATGCAGGTTTACAATTGGATGTAGATCCTGGCCTTGAACCCTGTACGTAGACCATTTTCCAAACCCCCACTCACACCTGGAAGGCCTACTTGTGATGTGGAATCACCCTGTGTTGTGACCTGGATGCCTATTCAGGTGAGTAGGTGGACCCTATTCCTACATGGTGGTGACACTTGTCACTGCCCCAAGGTATGGGGCCCACTCTCGCTGCTGGGTGGTTAACACTGTTTAGAATACCTTTTTTTAAACCTTGTCCTCTGTACCCATGCAGGTTTACAATTGGATGTAGATCCTGGCCTTGAACCCTGTACGTAGACCATTTTCCAAACCCCCACTCACACCTGGAAGGCCTACTTGTGATGTGGAATCACCCTGTGTTGTGACCTGGATGCCTATTCAGGTGAGTAGGTGGACCCCACTCCTACATGGTGGTGTCACTTGTCACTGCCCCACGGTATGGGGCCCACTCTCGCTGCTGGGTGGTTAACACTGTTTAGAATACCTTTTTTTAAACCTTGTCCTCTGTACCCATGCAGGTTTACAATTGGATGCACATCCTGGCCTTGAACCCTGTACGTAGACCATTTTTCGAAGCCCCCACTCACTCCTGGAAGGCCTACTTGTGATGTGGAATTACCCTGTGTTGTGACCTAGATGCCTATTCAGGTGAGTAGGTGGACCCCACTCCTACATGGTGGTGACACTTGTCACTGCCCCACGGTATGGGGCCCACTCTTGCTGCTGGGTGTTTAACACTGTTTAGAATACCTTTTTTTAAAACCTTGTCCTCTGTACCCATGCAGGTTTACAATTGGATGCAGATCCTGGCCTTGAACCCTGTACGTAGACCATTTTCCAAACCCCCACTCACTCCTGGAAGGCCTACTTGTGATGTGGAATCACCCTGTGTTGTGACCTGGATGCCTATTCAGGTGAGTAGGTGGACCCCACTCCTACATGGTGGTGACACTTGTCACTGCCCCAAGGTATGGGGCCCACTCTCGCTGCTGGGTGGTTAACACTGTTTAGAATACCTTTTTTTAAACCTTGTCCTCTGTACCCATGCAGGTTTACAATTGGATGTAGATCCTGGCCTTGAACCCTGTACGTAGACCATTTTCCAAACCCCCACTCACACCTGGAAGGCCTACTTGTGATGTGGAATCACCCTGTGTTGTGACCTGGATGCCTATTCAGGTGAGTAGGTGGACCCCACTCCTACATGCTGGTGACACTTGTCACTGCCCCAAGGTATGGGGCCCACTGTCGCTGCTGGGTGGTTAACACTGTTTAGAATACCTTTTTTTAAACCTTGTCCTCTGTACCCATGCAGGTTTACAATTGGATGTAGATCCTGGCCTTGAACCCTGTACGTAGACCATTTTCCAAACCCCCACTCACACCTGGAAGGCCTACTTGTGATGTGGAATCACCCTGTGTTGTGACCTGGATGCCTATTCAGGTGAGTAGGTGGACCCTATTCCTACATGGTGGTGACACTTGTCACTGCCCCAAGGTATGGGGCCCACTCTCGCTGCTGGGTGGTTAACACTGTTTAGAATACCTTTTTTTAAACCTTGTCCTCTGTACCCATGCAGGTTTACAATTGGATGTAGATCCTGGCCTTGAACCCTGTACGTAGACCATTTTCCAAACCCCCACTCACACCTGGAAGGCCTACTTGTGATGTGGAATCACCCTGTGTTGTGACCTGGATGCCTATTCAGGTGAGTAGGTGGACCCCACTCCTACATGGTGGTGACACTTGTCACTGCTCCACGGTATGGGGCCCACTCTCGCTGCTGGGTGGTTAACACTGTTTAGAATACCTTTTTTTAAACCTTGTCCCCTGTACCCATGCAGGTTTACAAATGGATGCAGATCCTGGCCTTGAACCCTGTACGTAGACCATTTTCCAAACTCCCACTCACTCCTGGAAGGCCTACTTGTGATGTGGAATCACTCTGTGTTGTGACCTGGATGCCTATTCTGGTGAGTAGGTGGACCCCACTCCTACATGGTGGTGACACTTGTCACTGCCCCAAGGTATGGGGCCCACTCTCGCTGCTGGGTGGTTAACACTGTTTAGAATACCTTTTTTTAAACCTTGTCCTCTGTACCCATGCAGGTTTACAATTGGATGCAGATCCTGGCCTTGAACCCTGTACATAGACCATTTTCCAAACCCCCACTGACTCCTGGAAGGCCTGCTTGTGATGTGGAATCACCCTGTGTTGTGACCTGGATGCCTATTCAGGTGAGTAGGTGGACCCCACTCCTACATGGTGGTGACACTTGTCACTGCCCCAAGGTATGGGGCCCACTCTCGCTGCTGGGTGGTTAACACTGTTTAGAATACCTTTTTTTAAACCTTGTCCTCTGTACCCATGCAGGTTTACAATTGGATGCAGATCCTGGCCTTGAACCCTGTACGTAGACCATTTTCCAAACCTCCACTCACTCCTGGTAGGCCTACTTGTGATGTGGAATCACCCTGTGTTGTGACCTGGATGCCTATTCAGGTGAGTAGGTGGACCCCACTCCTACATGGTGGTGACACTTGTCACTTCCCCGAAGGTATGGGGCCCACTCTCGCTGCTGGGTGGTTAACACTGTTTAGAATACCTTTTTTAAAACCTTGTCCTCTGTACCCATGCAGGTTTACAATTGGATGTAGATCCTGGCCTTGAACCCTGTACGTAGACCATTTTCCAAACCCCCTCTCACACCTGGAAGGCCTACTTGTGATGTGGAATCACCCTGTGTTGTGACCTGGATGCCTATTCAGGTGAGTAGGTGGACACTATTCCTACATGGTGGTGAAACTTGTCACTGCCCCAAGGTATGGGGCCCACTCTCGCTGCTGGGTGGTTAACACTGTTTAGAATACCTTTTTTTAAACCTTGTCCTCTGTACCCATGCAGGTTTACAATTGGATGTAGATCCTGGCCTTGAACCCTGTACGTAGACCATTTTCCAAACCCCCACTCACACCTGGAAGGCCTACTTGTGATGTGGAATCACCCTGTGTTGTGACCTGGATGCCTATTCAGGTGAGTAGGTGGACCCTATTCCTACATGGTGGTGACACTTGTCACTGCCCCAAGGTATGGGGCCCACTCTCGCTGCTGGGTGGTTAACACTGTTTAGAATACCTTTTTTTAAACCTTGTCCTCTGTACCCATGCAGGTTTACAATTGGATGTAGATCCTGGCCTTGAACCCTGTACGTAGACCATTTTCCAAACCCCCACTCACACCTGGAAGGCCTACTTGTGATGTGGAATCACCCTGTGTTGTGACCTGGATGCCTATTCAGGTGAGTAGGTGGACCCCACTCCTACATGGTGGTGTCACTTGTCACTGCCCCACGGTATGGGGCCCACTCTCGCTGCTGGGTGGTTAACACTGTTTAGAATACCTTTTTTTAAACCTTGTCCTCTGTACCCATGCAGGTTTACAATTGGATGCACATCCTGGCCTTGAACCCTGTACGTAGACCATTTTTCGAAGCCCCCACTCACTCCTGGAAGGCCTACTTGTGATGTGGAATTACCCTGTGTTGTGACCTAGATGCCTATTCAGGTGAGTAGGTGGACCCCACTCCTACATGGTGGTGACACTTGTCACTGCCCCACGGTATGGGGCCCACTCTTGCTGCTGGGTGTTTAACACTGTTTAGAATACCTTTTTTTAAAACCTTGTCCTCTGTACCCATGCAGGTTTACAATTGGATGCAGATCCTGGCCTTGAACCCTGTACGTAGACCATTTTCCAAACCCCCACTCACTCCTGGAAGGCCTACTTGTGATGTGGAATCACCCTGTGTTGTGACCTGGATGCCTATTCAGGTGAGTAGGTGGACCCCACTCCTACATGGTGGTGACACTTGTCACTGCCCCAAGGTATGGGGCCCACTCTCGCTGCTGGGTGGTTAACACTGTTTAGAATACCTTTTTTTAAACCTTGTCCTCTGTACCCATGCAGGTTTACAATTGGATGTAGATCCTGGCCTTGAACCCTGTACGTAGACCATTTTCCAAACCCCCACTCACACCTGGAAGGCCTACTTGTGATGTGGAATCACCCTGTGTTGTGACCTGGATGCCTATTCAGGTGAGTAGGTGGACCCCACTCCTACATGCTGGTGACACTTGTCACTGCCCCAAGGTATGGGGCCCACTGTCGCTGCTGGGTGGTTAACACTGTTTAGAATACCTTTTTTTAAACCTTGTCCTCTGTACCCATGCAGGTTTACAATTGGATGTAGATCCTGGCCTTGAACCCTGTACGTAGACCATTTTCCAAACCCCCACTCACACCTGGAAGGCCTACTTGTGATGTAGAATCACCCTGTGTTGTGACCTGGATGCCTATTCAGGTGAGTAGGTGGACCCCACTCCTGCATGATGGTGACACTTGTCACTGCCCCAAGGTATGGGGCCCACTCTCGCTGCTGGGTGGTTAACACTGTTTAGAATACCTTTTTTTAAACCTTGTCCTCTGTACCCATGCAGGTTTACAATTGGATGTAGATCCTGGCCTTGAACCCTGTACGTAGACTATTTTCCAAACCCCCACTCACACCTGGAAGGCCTACTTGTGATGTGGAATCACCCTGTGTTGTGACCTGGATGCCTATTCAGGTGAGTAGGTGGACCCTATTCCTACATGGTGGTGACACTTGTCACTGCCCCAAGGTATGGGGCCCACTCTCGCTGCTGGGTGGTTAACACTGTTTAGAATACCTTTTTTGAAACCTTGTCCTCTGTACCCATGCAGGTTTACAATTGGATGTAGATCCTGGCCCTGTACGTAGACCATTTTCCAAACCCCCATTCACACCTGGAAGGCCTACTTGTGATGTGGAATCACCCTGTGTTGTGACCTGGATGCCTATTCAGGTGAGTAGGTGGACCCCACTCCTACATGGTGGTGACACTTGTCACTGCCCCAAGGTATGGGGCCCACTCTCGCTGCTGGGTTGGTTAACACTGTTTAGAATACCTTTTTTTAAACCTTGTCCTCTGTACCCATGCAGGTTTACAATTGGATGTAGATCCTGGCCTTGAACCCTGTACGTAGACTATTTTCCAAACCCCCACTCACACCTGGAAGGCCTACTTGTGATGTGGAATCACCCTGTGTTGTGAACTGGATGCCTATTCAGGTGAGTAGGTGGACCCCACTCCTACATGGTGGTGACACTTGTCACTGCCCCACGGTATGGGGCCCACTCTCGCTGCTGGGTGGTTAACACTGTTTAGAATACCTTTTTTTAAACCTTGTCCTCTGTACCCATGCAGGTTTACAATTGGATGTAGATCCTGGCCTTGAACCCTGTACGTAGACCATTTTCCAAACCCCCACTCACACCTGGAAGGCCTACTTGTGATGTGGAATCACCCTGTGTTGTGACCTGGATGCCTATTCAGGTGAGTAGGTGGACCCCACTCCTACATGGTGGTGACACTTGTCACTGCCCCAAGGTATGGGGCCCACTCTCGCTGCTGGGTGGTTAACACTGTTTAGAATACCTTTTTTTAAACCTTGTCCTCTGTACCCATGCAGGTTTACAATTGGATGCACATCCTGGCCTTGAACTCTGTACGTAGACCATTTTTCGAAGCCCCCACTCACTCCTGGAAGGCCTACTTGTGATGTGGAATTACCCTGTGTTGTGACCTAGATGCCTATTCAGGTGAGTAGGTGGACACCACTCCTACATGGTGGTGACACTTGTTACTGTCCCAAGGTATGGGGCCCACTCTTGCTGCTGGGTGGTTAACACTGTTTAGAATACCTTTTTTTAAACCTTGTCCTCTGTACCCATGCAGGTTTACAATTGGATGTAGATCCTGGCCTTGAACCCTGTACGTAGACCATTTTCCAAACCCCCACTCACTCCTGGAAGGCCTACTTGTGATGTGGAATCACCCTGTGTTGTGACCTGGATGCCTATTCAGGTGAGTAGGTGGACCCCACTCCTACATGGTGGTGACACTTGTTACTGTCCCAAGGTATGGGGCCCACTCTCGCTGCTGGGTGGTTAACACTGTTTAGAATACCTTTTTTTAAACCTTGTCCTCTGTACCCATGCAGGTTTACAATTGGATGTAGATCCTGGCCTTGAACCCTGTACGTAGACCATTTTCCAAACCCCCACTCACACCTGGAAGGCCTACTTGTGATGTGGAATCACCCTGTGTTGTGACCTGGATGCCTATTCAGGTGAGTAGGTGGACCCTATTCCTACATGGTGGTGACACTTGTCACTGCCCCAAGGTATGGGGCCCACTCTCGCTGCTGGGTGGTTAACACTGTTTAGAATACCTTTTTTTAAACCTTGTCCTCTGTACCCATGCAGGTTTACAATTGGATGTAGATCCTGGCCTTGAACCCTGTACGTAGACCATTTTCCAAACCCCCACTCACACCTGGAAGGCCTACTTGTGATGTGGAATCACCCTGTGTTGTGACCTGGATGCCTATTCAGGTGAGTAGGTGGACCCCACTCCTACATGGTGGTGTCACTTGTCACTGCCCCACGGTATGGGGCCCACTCTCGCTGCTGGGTGGTTAACACTGTTTAGAATACCTTTTTTTAAACCTTGTCCTCTGTACCCATGCAGGTTTACAATTGGATGCACATCCTGGCCTTGAACCCTGTACGTAGACCATTTTTCGAAGCCCCCACTCACTCCTGGAAGGCCTACTTGTGATGTGGAATTACCCTGTGTTGTGACCTAGATGCCTATTCAGGTGAGTAGGTGGACCCCACTCCTACATGGTGGTGACACTTGTTACTGTCCCAAGGTATGGGGCCCACTCTTGCTGCTGGGTGTTTAACACTGTTTAGAATACTTTTTTTAAAACCTTGTCCTCTGTACCCATGCAGGTTTACAATTGGATGCACATCCTGGCCTTGAACCCTGTACGTAGACCATTTTTCGAAGCCCCCACTCACTCCTGGAAGGCCTACTTGTGATGTGGAATTACCCTGTGTTGTGACCTAGATGCCTATTCAGGTGAGTAGGTGGACCCCACTCCTACATGGTGGTGACACTTGTCACTGCCCCAAGGTATGGGGCCCACTCTCGCTGCTGGGTGGTTAACACTGTTTAGAATACCTTTTTTTAAACCTTGTCCTCTGTACCCATGCAGGTTTACAATTGTATGCAGATCCTGGCCTTGAACCCTGTTAGTAGACCATTTTCCAAACCCCCACTCACACCTGGAAGGCCTACTTGTGATGTGGAATCACCCTGTGTTGTGACCTGGATGCCTATTCAGGTGAGTAGGTGGACCCCACTCCTACATGGTGGTGACACTTGTCACTGCCACAAGGTATGGGGCCCACTCTCGCTGCTGGGTGGTTAACACTGTTTAGAATACCTTTTTTTAAACCTTGTCCTCTGTACCCATGCAGGTTTACAATTGGATGTAGATCCTGGCCTTGAACCCTGTACGTAGACCATTTTCCAAACCCCCACTCACACCTGGAAGACCTACTTGTGATGTGGAATCACCCTGTGTTGTGGCCTGGATGCCTATTCAGGTGAGTAGGTGGACCCCACTCCTACATGGTGGTGACACTTGTCACTGCCCCAAGGTATGGGGCCCACTCTCGCTGCTGGGTGGTTAACACTGTTTAGAATACCTTTTTTTAAACCTTGTCCTCTGTACCCATGCAGGTTTACAATTGGATGTAGATCCTGGCCTTGAACCCTGTACGTAGACTATTTTCCAAACCCCCACTCACACCTGGAAGGCCTACTTGTGATGTGGAATCACCCTGTGTTGTGACCTGGATGCCTATTCAGGTGAGTAGGTGGACCCCACTCCTACATGGTGGTGACACTTGTCACTGCCCCAAGGTATGGGGCTCACTCTCGCTGCTGGGTGGTTAACACTGTTTAGAATACCTTTTTTTAAACCTTGTCCTCTGTACCCATGCAGGTTTACAATTGGATGTAGATCCTGGCCTTGAACCCTGTACGTAGACCATTTTCCAAACCCCCACTCACACCTGGAAGGCCTACTTGTGATGTGGAATCACCCTGTGTTGTGACCTGGATGCCTATTCAGGTGAGTAGGTGGACCCCACTCCTACATGGTGGTGACACTTGTCACTGCCCCAAGGTATGGGGCCCACTCTCGCTGCTGGGTGGTTAACACTGTTTAGAATACCTTTTTTTAAACCTTGTCCTCTGTACCCATGCAGGTTTACAATTGGATGCACATCCTGGCCTTGAACTCTGTACGTAGACCATTTTTCGAAGCCCCCACTCACTCCTGGAAGGCCTACTTGTGATGTGGAATTACCCTGTGTTGTGACCTAGATGCCTATTCAGGTGAGTAGGTGGACCCCACTCCTACATGGTGTTGACACTTGTTACTGTCCCAAGGTATGGGGCCCACTCTTGCTGCTGGGTGTTTAACACTGTTTAGAATACCTTTTTTTAAACCTTGTCCTCTGTACCCATGCAGGTTTACAATTGGATGCAGATCCTGGCCTTGAACCCTGTACGTAGACCATTTTCCAAACCCCCACTCACTCCTGGAAGGCCTACTTGTGATGTGGAATCACCCTGTGTTGTGACCTGGATGCCTATTCAGGTGAGTAGGTGGACCCCACTCCTACATGGTGGTGACACTTGTCACTGCCCCAAGGTATGGGGCCCACTCTCGCTGCTGGGTGGTTAACACTGTTTAGAATACCTTTTTTTAAACCTTGTCCTCTGTACCCATGCAGGTTTACAATTGGATGCAGATTCTGGCATTGAACCCTGTACGTAGACCATTTTCCAAACCCCCACTCACACCCGGAAGGCCTACTTGTGATGTGGAATCACCCTGTGTTGTGACCTGGATGCCTATTCAGGTGAGTAGGTGGACCCTATTCCTACATGGTGGTGAAACTTGTCACTGCCTCAAGGTATGGGGCCCACTCTCGCTGCTGGGTGGTTAACACTGTTTAGAATACCTTTTTTTAAACCTTGTCCTCTGTACCCATGCAGGTTTACAATTGGATGTAGATCCTGGCCTTGAACCCTGTACGTAGACCATTTTCCAAACCCCCACTCACACCTGGAAGGCCTACTTGTGATCTGGAATCACCCTGTGTTGTGACCTGGATGCCTATTCAGGTGAGTAGGTGGACCCCACTCCTACATGGTGGTGACACTTGTTACTGCCCCAAGGTATGGGGCCCACTCTCGATGCTGGGTGGTTAACACTGTTTAGAATACCTTTTTTTAAACCTTGTCCTCTGTACCCATGCAGGTTTACAATTGGATGCAGATCCTGGCCTTGAACCCTGTACGTAGACCATTTTCCAAACCCCTGCTCACTCCAGGAAGGCCTACTTGTGATGTGGAATCACCCTGTGTTGTGACCTGGATGCCTATTCAGGTGAGTAGGTGGACCCCACTCCTACATGGTGGTGACACTTGTCACTGCCCCAAGGTATGGGGCCCACTCTCGATGCTGGGTGGTTAACACTGTTTAGAATACCTTTTTTTAAACCTTGTCCTCTGTACCCATGCAGGTTTACAATTGGATGTAGATCCTGGCCTTGAACCCTGTACGTAGACTATTTTCCAAACCCCCACTCACACCTGGAAGGCCTTCTTGTGATGTGGAATCACCCTGTGTTGTGACCTGGATGCCTATTCAGGTGAGTAGGTGGACCCTATTCCTACATGGTGGTGACACTTGTCACTGCTCCAAGGTATGGGGCCCACTCTCGCTGCTGGGTGGTTTCACACTGTTTAGAATACCTTTTTTTAAACCTTGTCCTCTGTACCCATGCAGGTTTACAATTGGATGTAGATCCTGGCCTTGAACCCTGTACGTAGACCATTTTCCAAACCCCCACTCACACCTGGAAGGCCTACTTGTGATGTGGAATCACCCTGTGTTGTGACCTGGATGCCTATTCAGGTGAGTAGGTGGACCCCACTCCTACATGGTGGTGACACTTGTCACTGCCCCAAGGTATGGGGCCCACTCTCGCTGCTGGGTGGTTAACACTGTTTAGAATACCTTTTTTTAAACTTTGTCCTCTGTACCCATGCAGGTTTACAATTGGATGTAGATCCTGGCCTTGAACCCTGTACGTAGACCATTTTCCAAACCTCCACTCACACCTGGAAGGCCTACTTGTGATGTGGAATCACCCTGTGTTGTGACCTGGATGCCTATTCAGGTGAGTAGGTGGACCCCACTCCTACATGGTGGTGACACTTGTCACTGCCCCAAGGTATGGGGCCCACTCTCGCTGCTGGGTGGTTAACACTGTTTAGAATACCTTTTTTTAAACCTTGTCCTCTGTACCCATGCAGGTTTACAATTGGATGCAGATCCTGGCCTTGAACCCTGTACGTAGACCATTTTCCAAACCCCCACTCACTCCTGGAAGGCCTACTTGTGATGTGGAATCACCCTGTGTTGTGACCTGGATGCCTATTCAGGTGAGTAGGTGGACCCCACTCCTACATGGTGGTGACACTTGTCACTGCCCCAAGGTATGGGGCCCACTCTCGCTGCTGGGTGGTTAACACTGTTTAGAATACCTTTTTTTAAACCTTGTCCTCTGTACCCATGCAGGTTTACAATTGGATGTAGATCCTGGCCTTGAACCCTGTACGTAGACTATTTTCCAAACCCCCACTCACACCTGGAAGGCCTACTTGTGATGTGGAATCACCCTGTGTTGTGACCTGGATGCCTATTCAGGTGAGAAGGTGGACCCTATTCCTACATGGTGGTGACACTTGTCACTGCCCCAAGGTATGGGGCCCACTCTCGCTGCTGGGTGGTTAACACTGTTTAGAATACCTTTTTTTAAACCTTGTCCTCTGTACCCATGCAGGTTTACAATTGGATGTAGATCCTGGCCTTGAACCCTGTACGTAGACCATTTTCCAAACCCCCACTCACACCTGGAAGGCCTACTTGTGATGTGGAATCACCCTGTGTTGTGACCTGGATGCCTATTCAGGTGAGTAGGTGGACCCCACTCCTACATGGTGGTGACACTTGTCACTGCCCCAAGGTATGGGGCCCACTCTCGCTGCTGGGTGGTTAACACTGTTTAGAATACCTTTTTTTAAACCTTGTCCTCTGTACCCATGCAGGTTTACAATTGGATGTAGATCCTGGCCTTGAACCCTGTACGTAGACCATTTTCCAAACCCCCACTCACACCTGGAAGGCCTACTTGTGATGTGGAATCACCCTGTGTTGTGACCTGGATGCCTATTCAGGTGAGTAGGTGGACCCCACTCCTACATGGTGGTGACACTTGTCACTGCCCCAAGGTATGGGGCCCACTCTCGCTGCTGGGTGGTTAACACTGTTTAGAATACCTTTTTTTAAACCTTGTCCTCTGTACCCATGCAGGTTTACAATTGGATGCACATCCTGGCCTTGAACTCTGTACGTAGACCATTTTTCGAAGCCCCCACTCACTCCTGGAAGGCCTACTTGTGATGTGGAATTACCCTGTGTTGTGACCTAGATGCCTATTCAGGTGAGTAGGTGGACACCACACCTACATGGTGGTGACACTTGTTACTGTCCCAAGGTATGGGGCCCACTCTTGCTGCTGGGTGGTTAACACTGTTTAGAATACCTTTTTTTAAACCTTGTCCTCTGTTCCCATGCAGGTTTACAATTGGATGCAGATCCTGGCCTTGAACCCTGTACGTAGACCATTTTCCAAACCCCCACTCACTCCTGGAAGGCCTACTTGTGATGTGGAATCACCCTGTGTTGTGACCTGGATGCCTATTCAGGTGAGTAGGTGGACCCCACTCCTACATGGTGGTGACACTTGTCACTGCCCCAAGGTATGGGGCCCACTCTCGCTGCTGGGTGGTTAACACTGTTTAGAATACCTTTTTTTAAACCTTGTCCTCTGTACCCATGCAGGTTTACAATTGGATGCACATCCTGGCCTTGAACTCTGTACGTAGACCATTTTTCGAAGCCCCCACTCACTCCTGGAAGGCCTACTTGTGATGTGGAATTACCCTGTGTTGTGACCTAGATGCCTATTCAGGTGAGTAGGTGGACCCCACTCCTACATGGTGTTGACACTTGTTACTGTCCCAAGGTATGGGGCCCACTCTTGCTGCTGGGTGTTTAACACTGTTTAGAATACCTTTTTTTAAACCTTGTCCTCTGTACCCATGCAGGTTTACAATTGGATGCAGATCCTGGCCTTGAACCCTGTACGTAGACCATTTTCCAAACCCCCACTCACTCCTGGAAGGCCTACTTGTGATGTGGAATCACCCTGTGTTGTGACCTGGATGCCTATTCAGGTGAGTAGGTGGACCCCACTCCTACATGGTGGTGACACTTGTCACTGCCCCAAGGTATGGGGCCCACTCTCGCTGCTGGGTGGTTAACACTGTTTAGAATACCTTTTTTTAAACCTTGTCCTCTGTACCCATGCAGGTTTACAATTGGATGCAGATTCTGGCATTGAACCCTGTACGTAGACCATTTTCCAAACCCCCACTCACACCCGGAAGGCCTACTTGTGATGTGGAATCACCCTGTGTTGTGACCTGGATGCCTATTCAGGTGAGTAGGTGGACCCTATTCCTACATGGTGGTGAAACTTGTCACTGCCTCAAGGTATGGGGCCCACTCTCGCTGCTGGGTGGTTAACACTGTTTAGAATACCTTTTTTTAAACCTTGTCCTCTGTACCCATGCAGGTTTACAATTGGATGTAGATCCTGGCCTTGAACCCTGTACGTAGACCATTTTCCAAACCCCCACTCACACCTGGAAGGCCTACTTGTGATGTGGAATCACCCTGTGTTGTGACCTGGATGCCTATTCAGGTGAGTAGGTGGACCCCACTCCTACATGGTGGTGACACTTGTTACTGCCCCAAGGTATGGGGCCCACTCTCGATGCTGGGTGGTTAACACTGTTTAGAATACCTTTTTTTAAACCTTGTCCTCTGTACCCATGCAGGTTTACAATTGGATGCAGATCCTGGCCTTGAACCCTGTACGTAGACCATTTTCCAAACCCCTGCTCACTCCTGGAAGGCCTACTTGTGATGTGGAATCACCCTGTGTTGTGACCTGGATGCCTATTCAGGTGAGTAGGTGGACCCCACTCCTACATGGTGGTGACACTTGTCACTGCCCCAAGGTATGGGGCCCACTCTCGATGCTGGGTGGTTAACACTGTTTAGAATACCTTTTTTTAAACCTTGTCCTCTGTACCCATGCAGGTTTACAATTGGATGTAGATCCTGGCCTTGAACCCTGTACGTAGACTATTTTCCAAACCCCCACTCACACCTGGAAGGCCTTCTTGTGATGTGGAATCACCCTGTGTTGTGACCTGGATGCCTATTCAGGTGAGTAGGTGGACCCTATTCCTACATGGTGGTGACACTTGTCACTGCTCCAAGGTATGGGGCCCACTCTCGCTGCTGGGTGGTTAACACTGTTTAGAATACCTTTTTTTAAACCTTGTCCTCTGTACCCATGCAGGTTTACAATTGGATGTAGATCCTGGCCTTGAACCCTGTACGTAGACCATTTTCCAAACCCCCACTCACACCTGGAAGGCCTACTTGTGATGTGGAATCACCCTGTGTTGTGACCTGGATGCCTATTCAGGTGAGTAGGTGGACCCCACTCCTACATGGTGGTGACACTTGTCACTGCCCCAAGGTATGGGGCCCACTCTCGCTGCTGGGTGGTTAACACTGTTTAGAATACCTTTTTTTAAACTTTGTCCTCTGTACCCATGCAGGTTTACAATTGGATGTAGATCCTGGCCTTGAACCCTGTACGTAGACCATTTTCCAAACCCCCACTCACACCTGGAAGGCCTACTTGTGATGTGGAATCACCCTGTGTTGTGACCTGGATGCCTATTCAGGTGAGTAGGTGGACCCCATTCCTACATGGTGGTGACACTTGTCACTGCCCCAAGGTATGGGGCCCACTCTCGCTGCTGGGTGGTTAACACTGTTTAGAATACCTTTTTTTAAACCTTGTCCTCTGTACCCATGCAGGTTTACAATTGGATGCAGATCCTGGCCTTGAACCCTGTACGTAGACCATTTTCCAAACCCCCACTCACTCCTGGAAGGCCTACTTGTGATGTGGAATCACCCTGTGTTGTGACCTGGATGCCTATTCAGGTGAGTAGGTGGACCCCACTCCTACATGGTGGTGACACTTGTCACTGCCCCAAGGTATGGGGCCCACTCTCGCTGCTGGGTGGTTAACACTGTTTAGAATACCTTTTTTTAAACCTTGTCCTCTGTACCCATGCAGGTTTACAATTGGATGTAGATCCTGGCCTTGAACCCTGTACGTAGACTATTTTCCAAACCCCCACTCACACCTGGAAGGCCTACTTGTGATGTGGAATCACCCTGTGTTGTGACCTGGATGCCTATTCAGGTGAGAAGGTGGACCCTATTCCTACATGGTGGTGACACTTGTCACTGCCCCAAGGTATGGGGCCCACTCTCGCTGCTGGGTGGTTAACACTGTTTAGAATACCTTTTTTTAAACCTTGTCCTCTGTACCCATGCAGGTTTACAATTGGATGTAGATCCTGGCCTTGAACCCTGTACGTAGACCATTTTCCAAACCCCCACTCACACCTGGAAGGCCTACTTGTGATGTGGAATCACCCTGTGTTGTGACCTGGATGCCTATTCAGGTGAGTAGGTGGACCCCACTCCTACATGGTGGTGACACTTGTCACTGCCCCAAGGTATGGGGCCCACTCTCGCTGCTGGGTGGTTAACACTGTTTAGAATACCTTTTTTTAAACCTTGTCCTCTGTACCCATGCAGGTTTACAATTGGATGTAGATCCTGGCCTTGAACCCTGTACGTAGACCATTTTCCAAACCCCCACTCACACCTGGAAGGCCTACTTGTGATGTGGAATCACCCTGTGTTGTGACCTGGATGCCTATTCAGGTGAGTAGGTGGACCCCACTCCTACATGGTGGTGACACTTGTCACTGCCCCAAGGTATGGGGCCCACTCTCGCTGCTGGGTGGTTAACACTGTTTAGAATACCTTTTTTTAAACCTTGTCCTCTGTACCCATGCAGGTTTACAATTGGATGCACATCCTGGCCTTGAACTCTGTACGTAGACCATTTTTCGAAGCCCCCACTCACTCCTGGAAGGCCTACTTGTGATGTGGAATTACCCTGTGTTGTGACCTAGATGCCTATTCAGGTGAGTAGGTGGACACCACACCTACATGGTGGTGACACTTGTTACTGTCCCAAGGTATGGGGCCCACTCTTGCTGCTGGGTGGTTAACACTGTTTAGAATACCTTTTTTTAAACCTTGTCCTCTGTTCCCATGCAGGTTTACAATTGGATGCAGATCCTGGCCTTGAACCCTGTACGTAGACCATTTTCCAAACCCCCACTCACTCCTGGAAGGCCTACTTGTGATGTGGAATCACCCTGTGTTGTGACCTGGATGCCTATTCAGGTGAGTAGGTGGACCCCACTCCTACATGGTGGTGACACTTGTCACTGCCCCAAGGTATGGGGCCCACTCTCGCTGCTGGGTGGTTAACACTGTTTAGAATACCTTTTTTTAAACTTTGTCCTCTGTACCCATGCAGGTTTACAATTGGATGTAGATCCTGGCCTTGAACCCTGTACGTAGACCATTTTCCAAACCCCCACTCACACCTGGAAGGCCTACTTGTGATGTGGAATCACCCTGTGTTGTGACCTGGATGCCTATTCAGGTGAGTAGGTGGACCCTATTCCTACATGGTGGTGACACTTGTCACTGCCCCAAGGTATGGGGCCCACTCTCGCTGCTGGGTGGTTAACACTGTTTAGAATACCTTTTTTTAAACCTTGTCCTCTGTACCCATGCAGGTTTACAATTGGATGTAGATCCTGGCCTTGAACCCTGTACGTAGACCATTTTCCAAACCCCCACTCACACCTGGAAGGCCTACTTGTGATGTGGAATCACCCTGTGTTGTGATCTGGATGCCTATTCAGGTGAGTAGGTGGACACTATTCCTACATGGTGGTGACACTTGTCACTGCCCCAAGGTATGGGGCCCACTCTCGCTGCTGGGTGGTTAGCACTGTTTAGAATACCTTTTTTTAAACTATGTCCTCTGTACCCATGCAGGTTTACAATTGGATGTAGATCCTGGCCTTGAACCCTGTACGTAGACCATTTTCCAAACCCCCACTCACACCTGGAAGGCCTACTTGTGATGTGGAATCACCCTGTGTTGTGACCTGGATGCCTATTCAGGTGAGTAGGTGGACCCTATTCCTACATGGTGGTGACACTTGTCACTGCCCCAAGGTATGGGGCCCACTCTCGCTGCTGGGTGGTTAACACTGTTTAGAATACCTTTTTTTAAACCTTGTCCTCTGTACCCATGCAGGTTTACAATTGGATGTAGATCCTGGCCTTGAACCCTGTACGTAGACCATTTTCCAAACCCCCACTCACACCTGGAAGGCCTACTTGTGATGTGGAATCACCCTGTGTTGTGACCTGGATGCCTATTCAGGTGAGTAGGTGGACCCCACTCCTACATGGTGGTGACACTTGTCACTGCCCCACGGTATGGGGCCCACTCTCGCTGCTGGGTGGTTAACACTGTTTAGAATACCTTTTTTTAAACCTTGTCCCCTGTACCCATGCAGGTTTACAAATGGATGCAGATCCTGGCCTTGAACCCTGTACGTAGACCATTTTCCAAACTCCCACTCACTCCTGGAAGGCCTACTTGTGATGTGGAATCACTCTGTGTTGTGACCTGGATGCCTATTCAGGTGAGTAGGTGGACCCCACTCCTACATGGTGGTGACACTTGTCACTGCCCCAAGGTATGGGGCCCACTCTCGCTGCTGGGTGGTTAACACTGTTTAGAATACCTTTTTTTAAACCTTGTTCTCTGTACCCATGCAGGTTCACAATTGGATGCACATCCTGGCCTTGAACCCTGTACGTAGACCATTTTTCGAAGCCCCCACTCACTCCTGGAAGGCCTACTTGTGATGTGGAATTACCCTGTGTTGTGACCTAGATGCCTATTCAGGTGAGTAGGTGGACCCCACTCCTACATGGTGGTGACACTTGTTACTGTCCCAAGGTATGGGGCCCACTCTTGCTGCTGGGTGGTTAACACTGTTTTGAATACCTTTTTTTAAACCTTGTCCTCTGTACCCATGCAGGTTTACAATTGGATGCAGATCCTGGCCTTGAACCCTGTACGTAGACCATTTTCCAAACCCCCACTGACTCCTGGAAGGCCTACTTGTGATGTGGAATCACCCTGTGTTGTGACCTGGATGCCTATTCAGGTGAGTAGGTGGACCCCACTCCTACATGGTGGTGACACTTGTCACTGCCCCAAGGTATGGGGCCCACTCTCGCTGCTGGGTGGTTAACACTGTTTAGAATACCTTTTTTTAAACCTTGTCCTCTGTACCCATGCAGGTTTACAATTGGATGCAGATCCTGGCCTTGAACCCTGTATGTAGACCATTTTCCAAACCCCCACTCACTCCTGGAAGGCCTACTTGTGATGTGGAATCACCCTGTGTTGTGACCTGGATGCCTATTCAGGTGAGTAGGTGGACCCCACTCCTACATGGTGGTGACACTTGTCACTTCCCCGAAGGTATGGGGCCCACTCTCGCTGCTGGGTGGTTAACACTGTTTAGAATACCTTTTTTAAAATCTTGTCCTCTGTACCCATGCAGGTTTACAATTGGATGTAGATCCTGGCCTTGAACCCTGTACGTAGACCATTTTCCAAACCCCCTCTCACACCTGGAAGGCCTACTTGTGATGTGGAATCACCCTGTGTTGTGACCTGGATGCCTATTCAGGTGAGTAGGTGGACACTATTCCTACATGGTGGTGAAACTTGTCACTGCCCCAAGGTATGGGGCCCACTCTCGCTGCTGGGTGGTTAACACTGTTTAGAATACCTTTTTTTAAACCTTGTCCTCTGTACCCATGCAGGTTTACAATTGGATGTAGATCCTGGCCTTGAACCCTGTACGTAGACCATTTTCCAAACCCCCACTCACACCTGGAAGGCCTACTTGTGATGTGGAATCACCCTGTGTTGTGACCTGGATGCCTATTCAGGTGAGTAGGTGGACCCTATTCCTACATGGTGGTGACACTTGTCACTGCCCCAAGGTATGGGGCCCACTCTCGCTGCTGGGTGGTTAACACTGTTTAGAATACCTTTTTTTAAACCTTGTCCTCTGTACCCATGCAGGTTTACAATTGGATGTAGATCCTGGCCTTGAACCCTGTACGTAGACCATTTTCCAAACCCCCACTCACACCTGGAAGGCCTACTTGTGATGTGGAATCACCCTGTGTTGTGACCTGGATGCCTATTCAGGTGAGTAGGTGGACCCCACTCCTACATGGTGGTGTCACTTGTCACTGCCCCACGGTATGGGGCCCACTCTCGCTGCTGGGTGGTTAACACTGTTTAGAATACCTTTTTTTAAACCTTGTCCTCTGTACCCATGCAGGTTTACAATTGGATGCACATCCTGGCCTTGAACCCTGTACGTAGACCATTTTTCGAAGCCCCCACTCACTCCTGGAAGGCCTACTTGTGATGTGGAATTACCCTGTGTTGTGACCTAGATGCCTATTCAGGTGAGTAGGTGGACCCCACTCCTACATGGTGGTGACACTTGTCACTGCCCCACGGTATGGGGCCCACTCTTGCTGCTGGGTGTTTAACACTGTTTAGAATACCTTTTTTTAAAACCTTGTCCTCTGTACCCATGCAGGTTTACAATTGGATGCAGATCCTGGCCTTGAACCCTGTACGTAGACCATTTTCCAAACCCCCACTCACTCCTGGAAGGCCTACTTGTGATGTGGAATCACCCTGTGTTGTGACCTGGATGCCTATTCAGGTGAGTAGGTGGACCCCACTCCTACATGGTGGTGACACTTGTCACTGCCCCAATGTATGGGGCCCACTCTCGCTGCTGGGTGGTTAACACTGTTTAGAATACCTTTTTTTAAACCTTGTCCTCTGTACCCATGCAGGTTTACAATTGGATGCAGATCCTGGCCTTGAACCCTGTACGTAGACCATTTTCCAAACCCCCACTCACACCTGGAAGGCCTACTTGTGATGTGGAATCACCCTGTGTTGTGACCTGGATGCCTATGCAGGTGAGTAGGTGGACCCTATTCCTACATGGTGGTGACACTTGTCACTGCCCCAAGGTATGGGGCCCACTCTCGCTGCTGGGTGGTTAACACTGTTTAGAATACCTTTTTTTAAACCTTGTCCTCTGTACCCATGCAGGTTTACAATTGGATGTAGATCCTGGCCTTGAACCCTGTACGTAGACCATTTTCCAAACCCCCACTCACACCTGGAAGGCCTACTTGTGATGTGGAATCACCCTGTGTTGTGACCTGGATGCCTATTCAGGTGAGTAGGTGGACCCCACTCCTACATGCTGGTGACACTTGTCACTGCCCCAAGGTATGGGGCCCACTGTCGCTGCTGGGTGGTTAACACTGTTTAGAATACCTTTTTTTAAACCTTGTCCTCTGTACCCATGCAGGTTTACAATTGGATGTAGATCCTGGCCTTGAACCCTGTACGTAGACCATTTTCCAAACCCCCACTCACACCTGGAAGGCCTACTTGTGATGTGGAATCACCCTGTGTTGTGACCTGGATGCCTATTCAGGTGAGTAGGTGGACCCTATTCCTACATGGTGGTGACACTTGTCACTGCCCCAAGGTATGGGGCCCACTCTCGCTGCTGGGTGGTTAACACTGTTTAGAATACCTTTTTTTAAACCTTGTCCTCTGTACCCATGCAGGTTTACATTTGGATGTAGATCCTGGCCCTGTACGTAGACCATTTTCCAAACCCCCATTCACACCTGGAAGGCCTACTTGTGATGTGGAATCACCCTGTGTTGTGACCTGGATGCCTATTCAGGTGAGTAGGTGGACCCCACTCCTACATGGTGGTGACACTTGTCACTGCCCCAAGGTATGGGGCCCACTCTCGCTGCTGGGTTGGTTAACACTGTTTAGAATACCTTTTTTTAAACCTTGTCCTCTGTACCCATGCAGGTTTACAATTGGATGTAGATCCTGGCCTTGAACCCTGTACGTAGACTATTTTCCAAACCCCCACTCACACCTGGAAGGCCTACTTGTGATGTGGAATCACCCTGTGTTGTGAACTGGATGCCTATTCAGGTGAGTAGGTGGACCCCACTCCTACATGGTGGTGACACTTGTCACTGCCCCACGGTATGGGGCCCACTCTCGCTGCTGGGTGGTTAACACTGTTTAGAATACCTTTTTTTAAACCTTGTCCTCTGTACCCATGCAGGTTTACAATTGGATGTAGATCCTGGCCTTGAACCCTGTACGTAGACCATTTTCCAAACCCCCACTCACACCTGGAAGGCCTACTTGTGATGTGGAATCACCCTGTGTTGTGACCTGGATGCCTATTCAGGTGAGTAGGTGGACCCCACTCCTACATGGTGGTGACACTTGTCACTGCCCCAAGGTATGGGGCCCACTCTCGCTGCTGGGTGGTTAACACTGTTTAGAATACCTTTTTTTAAACCTTGTCCTCTGTACCCATGCAGGTTTACAATTGGATGCACATCCTGGCCTTGAACTCTGTACGTAGACCATTTTTCGAAGCCCCCACTCACTCCAGGAAGGCCTACTTGTGATGTGGAATTACCCTGTGTTGTGACCTAGATGCCTATTCAGGTGAGTAGGTGGACCCCACTCCTACATGCTGGTGACACTTGTCACTGCCCCAAGGTATGGGGCCCACTGTCGCTGCTGGGTGGTTAACACTGTTTAGAATACCTTTTTTTAAACCTTGTCCTCTGTACCCATGCAGGTTTACAATTGGATGTAGATCCTGGCCTTGAACCCTGTACGTAGACCATTTTCCAAACCCCCACTCACACCTGGAAGGCCTACTTGTGATGTGGAATCACCCTGTGTTGTGACCTGGATGCCTATTCAGGTGAGTAGGTGGACCCCACTCCTGCATGATGGTGACACTTGTCACTGCCCCAAGGTATGGGGCCCACTCTCGCTGCTGGGTGGTTAACACTGTTTAGAATACCTTTTTTTAAACCTTGTCCTCTGTACCCATGCAGGTTTACAATTGGATGTAGATCCTGGCCTTGAACCCTGTACGTAGACTATTTTCCAAACCCCCACTCACACCTGGAAGGCCTACTTGTGATGTGGAATCACCCTGTGTTGTGACCTGGATGCCTATTCAGGTGAGTAGGTGGACCCTATTCCTACATGGTGGTGACACTTGTCACTGCCCCAAGGTATGGGGCCCACTCTCGCTGCTGGGTGGTTAACACTGTTTAGAATACCTTTTTTTAAACCTTGTCCTCTGTACCCATGCAGGTTTACATTTGGATGTAGATCCTGGCCCTGTACGTAGACCATTTTCCAAACCCCCATTCACACCTGGAAGGCCTACTTGTGATGTGGAATCACCCTGTGTTGTGACCTGGATGCCTATTCAGGTGAGTAGGTGGACCCCACTCCTACATGGTGGTGACACTTGTCACTGCCCCAAGGTATGGGGCCCACTCTCGCTGCTGGGTTGGTTAACACTGTTTAGAATACCTTTTTTTAAACCTTGTCTTCTGTACCCATGCAGGTTTACAATTGGATGTAGATCCTGGCCTTGAACCCTGTACGTAGACTATTTTCCAAACCCCCACTCACACCTGGAAGGCCTACTTGTGATGTGGAATCACCCTGTGTTGTGAACTGGATGCCTATTCAGGTGAATAGGTGGACCCCACTCCTACATGGTGGTGACACTTGTCACTGCCCCACGGTATGGGGCCCACTCTCGCTGCTGGGTGGTTAACACTGTTTAGAATACCTTTTTTTAAACCTTGTCCTCTGTACCCATGCAGGTTTACAATTGGATGCAGATCCTGGCCTTGAACCCTGTACGTAGACCATTTTCCAAACCCCCACTCACACCTGGAAGGCCTACTTGTGATGTGGAATCACCCTGTGTTGTGACCTGGATGCCTATTCAGGTGAGTAGGTGGACCCCACTCCTACATGCTGGTGACACTTGTCACTGCCCCAAGGTATGGGGCCCACTGTCGCTGCTGGGTGGTTAACACTGTTTAGAATACCTTTTTTTAAACCTTGTCCTCTGTACCCATGCAGGTTTACAATTGGATGTAGATCCTGGCCTTGAACCCTGTACGTAGACCATTTTCCAAACCCCCACTCACACCTGGAAGGCCTACTTGTGATGTGGAATCACCCTGTGTTGTGACCTGGATGCCTATTCAGGTGAGTAGGTGGACCCCACTCCTGCATGATGGTGACACTTGTCACTGCCCCAAGGTATGGGGCCCACTCTCGCTGCTGGGTGGTTAACACTGTTTAGAATACCTTTTTTTAAACCTTGTCCTCTGTACCCATGCAGGTTTACAATTGGATGTAGATCCTGGCCTTGAACCCTGTACGTAGACTATTTTCCAAACCCCCACTCACACCTGGAAGGCCTACTTGTGATGTGGAATCACTCTGTGTTGTGACCTGGATGCCTATTCAGGTGAGTAGGTGGACCCTATTCCTACATGGTGGTGACACTTGTCACTGCCCCAAGGTATGGGGCCCACTCTCGCTGCTGGGTGGTTAACACTGTTTAGAATACCTTTTTTTAAACCTTGTCCTCTGTACCCATGCAGGTTTACATTTGGATGTAGATCCTGGCCCTGTACGTAGACCATTTTCCAAACCCCCATTCACACCTGGAAGGCCTACTTGTGATGTGGAATCACCCTGTGTTGTGACCTGGATGCCTATTCAGGTGAGTAGGTGGACCCCACTCCTACATGGTGGTGACACTTGTCACTGCCCCAAGGTATGGGGCCCACTCTCGCTGCTGGGTTGGTTAACACTGTTTAGAATACCTTTTTTTAAACCTTGTCCTCTGTACCCATGCAGGTTTACAATTGGATGTAGATCCTGGCCTTG
Organism: Pseudophryne corroboree; assembly: GCF_028390025.1. Lineage (NCBI taxonomy): Eukaryota > Metazoa > Chordata > Amphibia > Anura > Myobatrachidae > Pseudophryne > Pseudophryne corroboree. The sequence goes on from NC_086447.1 coordinate 851,190,505, forward strand.
AACCCTGTACGTAGACTATTTTCCAAACCCCCACTCACACCTGGAAGGCCTACTTGTGATGTGGAATCACCCTGTGTTGTGAACTGGATGCCTATTCAGGTGAGTAGGTGGACCCCACTCCTACATGGTGGTGACACTTGTCACTGCCCCACGGTATGGGGCCCACTCTCGCTGCTGGGTGGTTAACACTGTTTAGAATACCTTTTTTTAAACCTTGTCCTCTGTACCCATGCAGGTTTACAATTGGATGTAGATCCTGGCCTTGAACCCTGTACGTAGACCATTTTCCAAACCCCCACTCACACCTGGAAGGCCTACTTGTGATGTGGAATCACCCTGTGTTGTGACCTGGATGCCTATTCAGGTGAGTAGGTGGACCCCACTCCTACATGGTGGTGACACTTGTCACTGCCCCAAGGTATGGGGCCCACTCTCGCTGCTGGGTGGTTAACACTGTTTAGAATACCTTTTTTTAAACCTTGTCCTCTGTACCCATGCAGGTTTACAATTGGATGCACATCCTGGCCTTGAACTCTGTACGTAGACCATTTTTCGAAGCCCCCACTCACTCCTGGAAGGCCTACTTGTGATGTGGAATTACCCTGTGTTGTGACCTAGATGCCTATTCAGGTGAGTAGGTGGACACCACTCCTACATGGTGGTGACACTTGTTACTGTCCCAAGGTATGGGGCCCACTCTTGCTGCTGGGTGGTTAACACTGTTTAGAATACCTTTTTTTAAACCTTGTCCTCTGTACCCATGCAGGTTTACAATTGGATGTAGATCCTGGCCTTGAACCCTGTACGTAGACCATTTTCCAAACCCCCACTCACTCCTGGAAGGCCTACTTGTGATGTGGAATCACCCTGTGTTGTGACCTGGATGCCTATTCAGGTGAGTAGGTGGACCCCACTCCTACATGCTGGTGACACTTGTCACTGCCCCAAGGTATGGGGCCCACTGTCGCTGCTGGGTGGTTAACACTGTTTAGAATACCTTTTTTTAAACCTTGTCCTCTGTACCCATGCAGGTTTACAATTGGATGTAGATCCTGGCCTTGAACCCTGTACGTAGACCATTTTCCAAACCCCCACTCACACCTGGAAGGCCTACTTGTGATGTGGAATCACCCTGTGTTGTGACCTGGATGCCTATTCAGGTGAGTAGGTGGACCCCACTCCTGCATGATGGTGACACTTGTCACTGCCCCAAGGTATGGGGCCCACTCTCGCTGCTGGGTGGTTAACACTGTTTAGAATACCTTTTTTTAAACCTTGTCCTCTGTACCCATGCAGGTTTACAATTGGATGTAGATCCTGGCCTTGAACCCTGTACGTAGACTATTTTCCAAACCCCCACTCACACCTGGAAGGCCTACTTGTGATGTGGAATCACTCTGTGTTGTGACCTGGATGCCTATTCAGGTGAGTAGGTGGACCCTATTCCTACATGGTGGTGACACTTGTCACTGCCCCAAGGTATGGGGCCCACTCTCGCTGCTGGGTGGTTAACACTGTTTAGAATACCTTTTTTTAAACCTTGTCCTCTGTACCCATGCAGGTTTACATTTGGATGTAGATCCTGGCCCTGTACGTAGACCATTTTCCAAACCCCCATTCACACCTGGAAGGCCTACTTGTGATGTGGAATCACCCTGTGTTGTGACCTGGATGCCTATTCAGGTGAGTAGGTGGACCCCACTCCTACATGGTGGTGACACTTGTCACTGCCCCAAGGTATGGGGCCCACTCTCGCTGCTGGGTGGTTAACACTGTTTAGAATACCTTTTTTTAAACCTTGTCCTCTGTACCCATGCAGGTTTACAATTGGATGTAGATCCTGGCCTTGAACCCTGTACGTAGACTATTTTCCAAACCCCCACTCACACCTGGAAGGCCTACTTGTGATGTGGAATCACCCTGTGTTGTGAACTGGATGCCTATTCAGGTGAGTAGGTGGACCCCACTCCTACATGGTGGTGACACTTGTCACTGCCCCACGGTATGGGGCCCACTCTCGCTGCTGGGTGGTTAACACTGTTTAGAATACCTTTTTTTAAACCTTGTCCTCTGTACCCATGCAGGTTTACAATTGGATGTAGATCCTGGCCTTGAACCCTGTACGTAGACCATTTTCCAAACCCCCACTCACACCTGGAAGGCCTACTTGTGATGTGGAATCACCCTGTGTTGTGACCTGGATGCCTATTCAGGTGAGTAGGTGGACCCCACTCCTACATGGTGGTGACACTTGTCACTGCCCCAAGGTATGGGGCCCACTCTCGCTGCTGGGTGGTTAACACTGTTTAGAATACCTTTTTTTAAACCTTGTCCTCTGTACCCATGCAGGTTTACAATTGGATGCACATCCTGGCCTTGAACTCTGTACGTAGACCATTTTTCGAAGCCCCCACTCACTCCTGGAAGGCCTACTTGTGATGTGGAATTACCCTGTGTTGTGACCTAGATGCCTATTCAGGTGAGTAGGTGGACACCACTCCTACATGGTGGTGACACTTGTTACTGTCCCAAGGTATGGGGCCCACTCTTGCTGCTGGGTGGTTAACACTGTTTAGAATACCTTTTTTTAAACCTTGTCCTCTGTACCCATGCAGGTTTACAATTGGATGTAGATCCTGGCCTTGAACCCTGTACGTAGACCATTTTCCAAACCCCCACTCACTCCTGGAAGGCCTACTTGTGATGTGGAATCACCCTGTGTTGTGACCTGGATGCCTATTCAGGTGAGTAGGTGGACCCCACTCCTACATGGTGGTGACACTTGTTACTGTCCCAAGGTATGGGGCCCACTCTCGCTGCTGGGTGGTTAACACTGTTTAGAATACCTTTTTTTAAACCTTGTCCTCTGTACCCATGCAGGTTTACAATTGGATGTAGATCCTGGCCTTGAACCCTGTACGTAGACCATTTTCAAAACCCCCACTCACACCTGGAAGGCCTACTTGTGATGTGGAATCACCCTGTGTTGTGACCTGGATGCCTATTCAGGTGAGTAGGTGGACCCTATTCCTACATGGTGGTGACACTTGTCACTGCCCCAAGGTATGGGGCCCACTCTCGCTGCTGGGTGGTTAACACTGTTTAGAATACCTTTTTTTAAACCTTGTCCTCTGTACCCATGCAGGTTTACAATTGGATGTAGATCCTGGCCTTGAACCCTGTACGTAGACCATTTTCCAAACCCCCACTCACACCTGGAAGGCCTACTTGTGATGTGGAATCACCCTGTGTTGTGACCTGGATGCCTATTCAGGTGAGTAGGTGGACCCCACTCCTACATGGTGGTGTCACTTGTCACTGCCCCACGGTATGGGGCCCACTCTCGCTGCTGGGTGGTTAACACTGTTTAGAATACCTTTTTTTAAACCTTGTCCTCTGTACCCATGCAGGTTTACAATTGGATGCACATCCTGGCCTTGAACCCTGTACGTAGACCATTTTTCGAAGCCCCCACTCACTCCTGGAAGGCCTACTTGTGATGTGGAATTACCCTGTGTTGTGACCTAGATGCCTATTCAGGTGAGTAGGTGGACCCCACTCCTACATGGTGGTGACACTTGTTACTGTCCCAAAGTATGGGGCCCACTCTTGCTGCTGGGTGTTTAACACTGTTTAGAATACTTTTTTTAAAACCTTGTCCTCTGTACCCATGCAGGTTTACAATTGGATGCAGATCCTGGCCTTGAACCCTGTACGTAGACCATTTTCCAAACCCCCACTCACTCCTGGAAGGCCTACTTGTGATGTGGAATCACCCTGTGTTGTGACCTGGATGCCTATTCAGGTGAGTAGGTGGACCCCACTCCTACATGGTGGTGACACTTGTCACTGCCCCAAGGTATGGGGCCCACTCTCGCTGCTGGGTGGTTAACACTGTTTAGAATACCTTTTTTTAAACCTTGTCCTCTGTACCCATGCAGGTTTACAATTGTATGCAGATCCTGGCCTTGAACCCTGTTAGTAGACCATTTTCCAAACCCCCACTCACACCTGGAAGGCCTACTTGTGATGTGGAATCACCCTGTGTTGTGACCTGGATGCCTATGCAGGTGAGTAGGTGGACCCTATTCCTACATGGTGGTGACACTTGTCACTGCCACAAGGTATGGGGCCCACTCTCGCTGCTGGGTGGTTAACACTGTTTAGAATACCTTTTTTTAAACCTTGTCCTCTGTACCCATGCAGGTTTACAATTGGATGTAGATCCTGGCCTTGAACCCTGTACGTAGACCATTTTCCAAACCCCCACTCACACCTGGAAGGCCTACTTGTGATGTGGAATCACCCTGTGTTGTGACCTGGATGCCTATTCAGGTGAGTAGGTGGACCCCACTCCTACATGGAGGTGACACTTGTCACTGCCCCAAGGTATGGGGCTCACTCTCGCTGCTGGGTGGTTAACACTGTTTAGAATACCTTTTTTTAAACCTTGTCCTCTGTACCCATGCAGGTTTACAATTGGATGTAGATCCTGGCCTTGAATCCTGTACGTAGACCATTTTCCAAACCCCCACTCACACCTGGAAGGCCTACTTGTGATGTGGAATCACCCTGTGTTGTGACCTGGATGCCTATTCAGGTGAGTAGGTGGACCCCACTCCTACATGGTGGTGACACTTGTCACTGCCCCAAGGTATGGGGCCCACTCTCGCTGCTGGGTGGTTAACACTGTTTAGAATACCTTTTTTTAAACCTTGTCCTCTGTACCCATGCAGGTTTACAATTGGATGCACATCCTGGCCTTGAACTCTGTACGTAGACCATTTTTCGAAGCCCCCACTCACTCCTGGAAGGCCTACTTGTGATGTGGAATTACCCTGTGTTGTGACCTAGATGCCTATTCAGGTGAGTAGGTGGACACCACTCCTACATGGTGGTGACACTTGTTACTGTCCCAAGGTATGGGGCCCACTCTCGCTGCTGGGTGGTTAACACTGTTTAGAATACCTTTTTTTAAACCTTGTCCTCTGTACCCATGCAGGTTTACAATTGGATGCAGATTCTGGCATTGAACCCTGTACGTAGACCATTTTCCAAACCCCCACTCACACCCGGAAGGCCTACTTGTGATGTGGAATCACCCTGTGTTGTGACCTGGATGCCTATTCAGGTGAGTAGGTGGACGCTATTCCTACATGGTGGTGAAACTTGTCACTGCCCCAAGGTATGGGGCCCACTCTCGCTGCTGGGTGGTTAACACTGTTTAGAATATCTTTTTTTAAACCTTGTCCTCTGTACCCATGCAGGTTTACAATTGGATGTAGATCCTGGCCTTGAACCCTGTACGTAGACCATTTTCCAAACCCCCACTCACACCTGGAAGGCCTACTTGTGATGTGGAATCACCCTGTGTTGTGACCTGGATGCCTATTCAGGTGAGTAGGTGGACCCCACTCCTACATGGTGGTGACACTTGTTACTGCCCCAAGGTATGGGGCCCACTCTCGATGCTGGGTGGTTAACACTGTTTAGAATACCTTTTTTTAAACCTTGTCCTCTGTACCCATGCAGGTTTACAATTGGATGCAGATCCTGGCCTTGAACCCTGTACGTAGACCATTTTCCAAACCCCTGCTCACTCCTGGAAGGCCTACTTGTGATGTGGAATCACCCTGTGTTGTGACCTGGATGCCTATTCAGGTGAGTAGGTGGACCCCACTCCTACATGGTGGTGACACTTGTCACTGCCCCAAGGTATGGGGCCCACTCTCGCTGCTGGGTGGTTAACACTGTTTAGAATACCTTTTTTTAAACCTTGTCCTCTGTACCCATGCAGGTTTACAATTGGATGTAGATCCTGGCCTTGAACCCTGTACGTAGACTATTTTCCAAACCCCCACTCACACCTGGAAGGCCTACTTGTGATGTGGAATCACCCTGTGTTGTGACCTGGATGCCTATTCAGGTGAGTAGGTGGACCCTATTCCTACATGGTGGTGACACTTGTCACTGTTCCAAGGTATGGGGCCCACTCTCGCTGCTGGGTGGTTAACACTGTTTAGAATACCTTTTTTTAAACCTTGTCCTCTGTACCCATGCAGGTTTACAATTGGATGTAGATCCTGGCCTTGAACCCTGTACGTAGACCATTTTCCAAACCCCCACTCACACCTGGAAGGCCTACTTGTGATGTGGAATCACCCTGTGTTGTGACCTGGATGCCTATTCAGGTGAGTAGGTGGACCCCACTCATACATGGTGGTGACACTTGTCACTGCCCCAAGGTATGGGGCCCACTCTCGCTGCTGGGTGGTTAACACTGTTTAGAATACCTTTTTTTAAACTTTGTCCTCTGTACCCATGCAGGTTTACAATTGGATGTAGATCCTGGCCTTGAACCCTGTACGTAGACCATTTTCCAAACCCCCACTCACACCTGGAAGGCCTACTTGTGATGTGGAATCACCCTGTGTTGTGACCTGGATGCCTATTCAGGTGAGTAGGTGGACCCCACTCCTACATGGTGGTGACACTTGTCACTGCCCCAAGGTATGGGGCCCACTCTCGCTGCTGGGTGGTTAACACTGTTTAGAATACCTTTTTTTAAACCTTGTCCTCTGTACCCATGCAGGTTTACAATTGGATGTAGATCCTGGCCTTGAACCCTGTACGTAGACTATTTTCCAAACCCCCACTCACACCTGGAAGGCCTACTTGTGATGTGGAATCACCCTGTGTTGTGACCTGGATGCCTATTCAGGTGAGAAGGTGGACCCTATTCCTACATGGTGGTGACACTTGTCACTGCCCCAAGGTATGGGGCCCACTCTCGCTGCTGGGTGGTTAACACTGTTTAGAATACCTTTTTTTAAACCTTGTCCTCTGTACCCATGCAGGTTTACAATTGGATGTAGATCCTGGCCTTGAACCCTGTACGTAGACCATTTTCCAAACCCCCACTCACACCTGGAAGGCCTACTTGTGATGTGGAATCACCCTGTGTTGTGACCTGGATGCCTATTCAGGTGAGTAGGTGGACCCCACTCCTACATGGTGGTGACACTTGTCACTGCCCCAAGGTATGGGGCCCACTCTCGCTGCTGGGTGGTTAACACTGTTTAGAATACCTTTTTTTAAACCTTGTCCTCTGTACCCATGCAGGTTTACAATTGGATGTAGATCCTGGCCTTGAACCCTGTACGTAGACCATTTTCCAAACCCCCACTCACACCTGGAAGGCCTACTTGTGATGTGGAATCACCCTGTGTTGTGACCTGGATGCCTATTTAGGTGAGTAGGTGGACCCCACTCCTACATGGTGGTGACACTTGTCACTGCCCCAAGGTATGGGGCCCACTCTCGCTGCTGGGTGGTTAACACTGTTTAGAATACCTTTTTTTAAACCTTGTCCTCTGTACCCATGCAGGTTTACAATTGGATGCACATCCTGGCCTTGATCTCTGTACGTAGACCATTTTTCGAAGCCCCCACTCACTCCTGGAAGGCCTACTTGTGATGTGGAATTACCCTGTGTTGTGACCTAGATGCCTATTCAGGTGAGTAGGTGGACACCACACCTACATGGTGGTGACACTTGTTACTGTCCCAAGGTATGGGGCCCACTCTTGCTGCTGGGTGGTTAACACTGTTTAGAATACCTTTTTTTAAACCTTGTCCTCTGTTCCCATGCAGGTTTACAATTGGATGCAGATCCTGGCCTTGAACCCTGTACGTAGACCATTTTCCAAACCCCCACTCACTCCTGGAAGGCCTACTTGTGATGTGGAATCACCCTGTGTTGTGACCTGGATGCCTATTCAGGTGAGTAGGTGGACCCCACTCCTACATGGTGGTGATACTTGTTACTGTCCCAAGGTATGGGGCCCACTCTCGCTGCTGGGTGGTTAACACTGTTTAGAATACCTTTTTTTAAACCTTGTCCTCTGTACCCATGCAGGTTTACAATTGGATGTAGATCCTGGCCTTGAACCCTGTACGTAGACCATTTTCCAAACCCCCACTCACACCTGGAAGGCCTACTTGTGATGTGGAATCACCCTGTGTTGTGACCTGGATGCCTATTCAGGTGAGTAGGTGGACCCTATTCCTACATGGTGGTGACACTTGTCACTGCCCCAAGGTATGGGGCCCACTCTCGCTGCTGGGTGGTTAACACTGTTTAGAATACCTTTTTTTAAACCTTGTCCTCTGTACCCATGCAGGTTTACAATTGGATGTAGATCCTGGCCTTGAACCCTGTACGTAGACCATTTTCCAAACCCCCACTCACACCTGGAAGGCCTACTTGTGATGTGGAATCACCCTGTGTTGTGACCTGGATGCCTATTCAGGTGAGTAGGTGGACCCCACTCCTACATGGTGGTGACACTTGTCACTGCCCCAAGGTATGGGGCCCACTCTCGCTGCTGGGTGGTTAACACTGTTTAGAATACCTTTTTTTAAACCTTGTCCTCTGTACCCATGCAGGTTTACAATTGGATGCACATCCTGGCCTTGAACTCTGTACGTAGACCATTTTTCGAAGCCCCCACTCACTCCTGGAAGGCCTACTTGTGATGTGGAATTACCCTGTGTTGTGACCTAGATGCCTATTCAGGTGAGTAGGTGGACACCACACCTACATGGTGGTGACACTTGTTACTGTCCCAAGGTATGGGGCCCACTCTTGCTGCTGGGTGGTTAACACTGTTTAGAATACCTTTTTTTAAACCTTGTCCTCTGTTCCCATGCAGGTTTACAATTGGATGCAGATCCTGGCCTTGAACCCTGTACGTAGACCATTTTCCAAACCCCCACTCACACCTGGAAGGCCTACTTGTGATGTGGAATCACCCTGTGTTGTGACCTGGATGCCTATTCAGGTGAGTAGGTGGACCCTATTCCTACATGGTGGTGACACTTGTCACTGCCCCAAGGTATGGGGCCCACTCTCGCTGCTGGGTGGTTAACACTGTTTAGAATACCTTTTTTTAAACCTTGTCCTCTGTACCCATGCAGGTTTACAATTGGATGTAGATCCTGGCCTTGAACCCTGTACGTAGACCATTTTCCAAACCCCCACTCACACCTGGAAGGCCTACTTGTGATGTGGAATCACCCTGTGTTGTGACCTGGATGCCTATTCAGGTGAGTAGGTGGACCCCACTCCTACATGGTGGTGACACTTGTCACTGCCCCAAGGTATGGGGCCCACTCTCGCTGCTGGGTGGTTAACACTGTTTAGAATACCTTTTTTTAAACCTTGTCCTCTGTACCCATGCAGGTTTACAATTGGATGTAGATCCTGGCCTTGAACCCTGTACGTAGACCATTTTCCAAACCCCCAATCACTCCTGGAAGGCCTACTTGTGATGTGGAATCACCCTGTGTTGTGACCTGGATGCCTATTCAGGTGAGTAGGTGGACCCCACTCCTACATGGTGGTGACACTTGTCACTGCCCCAAGGTATGGGGCCCACTCTCGCTGCTGGGTGGTTAACACTGTTTAGAATACCTTTTTTTAAACCTTGTCCTCTGTACCCATGCAGGTTTACAATTGGATGTAGATCCTGGCCTTGAACCCTGTACGTAGACTATTTTCCAAACCCCCACTCACACCTGGAAGGCCTACTTGTGATGTGGAATCACCCTGTGTTGTGACCTGGATGCCTATTCAGGTGAGAAGGTGGACCCTATTCCTACATGGTGGTGACACTTGTCACTGCCCCAAGGTATGGGGCCCACTCTCGCTGCTGGGTGGTTAACACTGTTTAGAATACCTTTTTTTAAACCTTGTCCTCTGTACCCATGCAGGTTTACAATTGGATGTAGATCCTGGCCTTGAACCCTGTACGTAGACCATTTTCCAAACCCCCACTCACACCTGGAAGGCCTACTTGTGATGTGGAATCACCCTGTGTTGTGACCTGGATGCCTATTCAGGTGAGTAGGTGGACCCCACTCCTACATGGTGGTGACACTTGTCACTGCCCCAAGGTATGGGGCCCACTCTCGCTGCTGGGTGGTTAACACTGTTTAGAATACCTTTTTTTAAACCTTGTCCTCTGTACCCATGCAGGTTTACAATTGGATGTAGATCCTGGCCTTGAACCCTGTACGTAGACCATTTTCCAAACCCCCACTCACACCTGGAAGGCCTACTTGTGATGTGGAATCACCCTGTGTTGTGACCTGGATGCCTATTCAGGTGAGTAGGTGGACCCCACTCCTACATGGTGGTGACACTTGTCACTGCCCCAAGGTATGGGGCCCACTCTCGCTGCTGGGTGGTTAACACTGTTTAGAATACCTTTTTGTAAACCTTGTCCTCTGTACCCATGCAGGTTTACAATTGGATGCACATCCTGGCCTTGAACTCTGTACGTAGACCATTTTTCGAAGCCCCCACTCACTCCTGGAAGGCCTACTTGTGATGTGGAATTACCCTGTGTTGTGACCTAGATGCCTATTCAGGTGAGTAGGTGGACACCACACCTACATGGTGGTGACACTTGTTACTGTCCCAAGGTATGGGGCCCACTCTTGCTGCTGGGTGGTTAACACTGTTTAGAATACCTTTTTTTAAACCTTGTCCTCTGTTCCCATGCAGGTTTACAATTGGATGCAGATCCTGGCCTTGAACCCTGTACGTAGACCATTTTCCAAACCCCCACTCACACCTGGAAGGCCTACTTGTGATGTGGAATCACCCTGTGTTGTGACCTGGATGCCTATTCAGGTGAGTAGGTGGACCCTATTCCTACATGGTGGTGACACTTGTCACTGCCCCAAGGTATGGGGCCCACTCTCGCTGCTGGGTGGTTAACACTGTTTAGAATACCTTTTTTTAAACCTTGTCCTCTGTACCCATGCAGGTTTACAATTGGATGTAGATCCTGGCCTTGAACCCTGTACGTAGACCATTTTCCAAACCCCCACTCACACCTGGAAGGCCTACTTGTGATGTGGAATCACCCTGTGTTGTGACCTGGATGCCTATTCAGGTGAGTAGGTGGACCCCACTCCTACATGGTGGTGACACTTGTCACTGCCCCAAGGTATGGGGCCCACTCTCGCTGCTGGGTGGTTAACACTGTTTAGAATACCTTTTTTTAAACCTTGTCCTCTGTACCCATGCAGGTTTACAATTGGATGCAGATCCTGGCCTTGAACCCTGTACGTAGACCATTTTCCAAACCCCCAATCACTCCTGGAAGGCCTACTTGTGATGTGGAATCACCCTGTGTTGTGACCTGGATGCCTATTCAGGTGAGTAGGTGGACCCCACTCCTACATGGTGGTGACACTTGTCACTGCCCCAAGGTATGGGGCCCACTCTCGCTGCTGGGTGGTTAACACTGTTTAGAATACCTTTTTTTAAACCTTGTCCTCTGTACCCATGCAGGTTTACAATTGGATGTAGATCCTGGCCTTGAACCCTGTACGTAGACTATTTTCCAAACCCCCACTCACACCTGGAAGGCCTACTTGTGATGTGGAATCACCCTGTGTTGTGACCTGGATGCCTATTCAGGTGAGAAGGTGGACCCTATTCCTACATGGTGGTGACACTTGTCACTGCCCCAAGGTATGGGGCCCACTCTCGCTGCTGGGTGGTTAACACTGTTTAGAATACCTTTTTTTAAACCTTGTCCTCTGTACCCATGCAGGTTTACAATTGGATGTAGATCCTGGCCTTGAACCCTGTACGTAGACCATTTTCCAAACCCCCACTCACACCTGGAAGGCCTACTTGTGATGTGGAATCACCCTGTGTTGTGACCTGGATGCCTATTCAGGTGAGTAGGTGGACCCCACTCCTACATGGTGGTGACACTTGTCACTGCCCCAAGGTATGGGGCCCACTCTCGCTGCTGGGTGGTTAACACTGTTTAGAATACCTTTTTTTAAACCTTGTCCTCTGTACCCATGCAGGTTTACAATTGGATGTAGATCCTGGCCTTGAACCCTGTACGTAGACCATTTTCCAAACCCCCACTCACACATGGAAGGCCTACTTGTGATGTGGAATCACCCTGTGTTGTGACCTGGATGCCTATTCAGGTGAGTAGGTGGACCCCACTCCTACATGGTGGTGACACTTGTCACTGCCCCAAGGTATGGGGCCCACTCTCGCTGCTGGGTGGTTAACACTGTTTAGAATACCTTTTTTTAAACCTTGTCCTCTGTACCCATGCAGGTTTACAATTGGATGCACATCCTGGCCTTGAACTCTGTACGTAGACCATTTTTCGAAGCCCCCACTCACTCCTGGAAGGCCTATGTTAGGGTCTCCTGCCCTGTGCTGCCACGTCGTCATGGCAACCGGGAGACAAGTGCTAGCGGAGAAACCTGAGCGCAGCTGATACTCCGGTTCGGGTCTTTGATACTCCGGTTCGGGTGTTGTGACCTGGATGCCTATTCAGCTGATACTCCGGTTCGGGTCTTTGATACTCCGGTTCGGGTGTTGTGACCTGGATGCCTATTCAGGTGAGTAGGTGGACCCTATTCCTACATGGTGGTGACACTTGTCACTGCCCCAAGGTATGGGGCCCACTCTCGCTGCTGGGTGGTTAACACTGTTTAGAATACCTTTTTTTAAACCTTGTCCTCTGTACCCATGCAGGTTTACAATTGGATGTAGATCCTGGCCTTGAACCCTGTACGTAGACCATTTTCCAAACCCCCACTCACACCTGGAAGGCCTACTTGTGATGTGGAATCACCCTGTGTTGTGACCTGGATGCCTATTCAGGTGAGTAGGTGGACCCCACTCCTACATGGTGGTGACACTTGTCACTGCCCCAAGGTATGGGGCCCACTCTCGCTGCTGGGTGGTTAACACTGTTTAGAATACCTTTTTTTAAACCTTGTCCTCTGTACCCATGCAGGTTTACAATTGGATGTAGATCCTGGCCTTGAACCCTGTACGTAGACCATTTTCCAAACCCCCAATCACTCCTGGAAGGCCTACTTGTGATGTGGAATCACCCTGTGTTGTGACCTGGATGCCTATTCAGGTGAGTAGGTGGACCCCACTCCTACATGGTGGTGACACTTGTCACTGCCCCAAGGTATGGGGCCCACTCTCGCTGCTGGGTGGTTAACACTGTTTAGAATACCTTTTTTTAAACCTTGTCCTCTGTACCCATGCAGGTTTACAATTGGATGTAGATCCTGGCCTTGAACCCTGTACGTAGACCATTTTCCAAACCCCCACTCACACATGGAAGGCCTACTTGTGATGTGGAATCACCCTGTGTTGTGACCTGGATGCCTATTCAGGTGAGTAGGTGGACCCCACTCCTACATGGTGGTGACACTTGTCACTGCCCCAAGGTATGGGGCCCACTCTCGCTGCTGGGTGGTTAACACTGTTTAGAATACCTTTTTTTAAACCTTGTCCTCTGTACCCATGCAGGTTTACAATTGGATGCACATCCTGGCCTTGAACTCTGTACGTAGACCATTTTTCGAAGCCCCCACTCACTCCTGGAAGGCCTATGTTAGGGTCTCCTGCCCTGTGCTGCCACGTCGTCATGGCAACCGGGAGACAAGTGCTAGCGGAGTAACCTGAGCGCAGCTGATACTCCGGTTCGGGTCTTTTGCTGTGCAGTGGTTATAGGCTCTGTGCATGGCAGGGGATCCGGTGCTGGTTTTTGTGCTCACAGTCTGTGAGGTCTGAGTGGGGCGTGGACAGCACCTGCTTTATAAGGCCTCTTTTCAGGGTAAGCAGATGCTGCTGAATCTTTGTTGGTTAGTCAGTTTCTGAAAGTTAGCCAGTACTGTGTAGCTTTGTATTTGTTTGTTGCTTACTGCAAATAGGCCTGGGGATTTGGTATTACACTCTGCCAATCCAGACCTAGCAGTAAGACTGGAGTCAGTCGTTTAGCTTGCTGGGGTTCTGTTACTACTCTGTGAACTTAGCAAGTTTGCGGCTGTATTCTAAGACTTGCCTGTCTAATCCTGTCTCACTGTGCTAGGTGTCAGGGGTCAGTTTAGTGGCAGTAAACCGAACCTGTGCACTGCAAGTGAGAATTAGGATTGTGGAGAATCTCCTTGTGTCTATCATTCCATCTCTGACCAAGGAGTTTACTGCCACACCCGTTGGTAACCCTTTAGGGTTTTGCTGTTGCCCTTAGCAACAGCATTTCGGGTTTTCTATGTATTAAAACACAACATCTTGCTTTTCACATCTGAGCAGTTCTAATACAAGGGAGATACCCAGTTCCTTAGCCTCTGGGCTTCTCTGTTCACGTTGTGTGTATTTTGTTACCCTACCACCTTCTGTGTACGTTATGTCATATTCCCTAGTCTGTCTGTGAGTCCATTTGTTTTGCATAACAGTTCAAACACCAGTACATTCCTGCAGGCACTGGAGTGCATAACAGTCCTGACACCAGTACTTTCCTGCAGGCACTGGTGTGCATAACATATTCAGCAGCCCAATACTCCTGTTGAAATTTTGTGGGAATATGGAGCATACCCCTCAAAATACGTTGCAACAGGTGGTTGATCAGGTGCAGGTCCTGACTCAAAAATGTAATGATTTGTCCATTAAAATGCACACCTCCCAGGCTGCTGGCGGAGCTCCCGCAGCAGCAGCACCTGCAGGGGTTAAGGAGCCGAAAGTAAATCTCCCGGATCGTTTTTCTGGAGATCGCTCGCAGTTCTTTTGTTTCAAGGAGAGCTGCAAGCTATACTTCCGGCTTAGGCCTCAGTCTTCTGGGTCGGAGATTCAGCGGGTGGGCATAGTGATTTCCTTGCTACAAGGAGACCCACAGGTCTGGGCATATGGGTTGCAGCCTGACTGTCCGTCGCTTAAAAGTGTTGATGCTTTTTTTACGGCACTGGGCATGTTGTATGATGACCCTGACAAGACGGCCTCAGCCGAGGCTCAGATTTCGATCCTTAAGCAAGGGAGAAGGCCAGTTGAGGTTTACTGTACGGAGTTTCGGAGGTTGGCCCATGATACCCAGTGGAATGACCCAGCCCTGAGACACCAGTACCGAAGAGGTCTTTCTAACCAGATAAAGGACCAACTGGTACAACATCCCTTGCCTGATAGCTTGGATCAGCTCATGCAGTTATCCATCCGGGTGGATAGACGGCTGAGAGAGCGTAGGCTTGAAAGGGAGACTGAGATTTCCTTCCTTCCCAAGGGAACCTCAGACTCTGAGGAATTTTCCGAGGAGCCTATGCAGATTGGGGCTACCCGCCTCTCCTCGCGTGAGAAGATGCGGAGGAGACAGCAGGGGTTGTGTTTGTACTGTGGGAATAAAGGTCATGTGGTAGTATCATGCCCAGAAAAGCCGGAAAACTTCAGGGCCTGAGGGTGATGGGAAATATCCTGTCAGGCCAGAAGTCAGAATTTCCCAAGAAGACTTTTATCATTCCGGTGACTTTGAAGATCCTCGGTCAAACTGTCAAGACTGAGGCCTTTGTGGACAGTGGGGCCGACGGGGTTTTTATGGACCGCCAATTCGCCCTGAAACACTCTGTTCCCTTAGTACCCTTGGCATCGGAAATTGAGATTTGTGGGTTAAACGGGGAACCATTATCCCAAGGTAAAATTACCTCTTGCACTAGCCAGATTTCTTTGTTTATTGGAGCCACACACTCTGAAAAATTGTCCTTTTATGTGACTGTCTGTACTTTTGCCCCATTGGTGTTGGGGTTACCCTGGTTAAGGGCCCACAATCCTCAATTTGACTGGGTCTCTGGGGAGATTCTTAGTTGGAGTACTGATTGTTTCAGGAGTTGCTTGAGCCTTCCAGTCAGGTTCTCGCAGCTAAGTTTGCCAGGATTGCCAGGGTGTTATGCAGATTTTGCGGACGTGTTCTCCAAAAAAGTTGCAGAGGTACTACCTCCCCATCGCTCCTATGACTGTGCCATTGATTTGTTGCCAAATGCTAAGCTTCCCAAGAGCAGGTTGTACTCCCTGTCACGTCCTGAGACTCAGGCTATGGCAGAGTACATTCAGGAGAACTTGGCTAAGGGATTTATCAGACCTTCACAGTCTCCAGTTGGGTCGGGGTTCTTCTTCGTGGGTAAAAAGGACGGTTCGTTGCGACCCTGCATCGACTTCAGGGAATTGAACCGTATCACGATTAAAAACTCATACCCACTGCCTCTCATTTCGGTCTTGTTTGACCAGCTTCGTACTGCCACCATTTTTTCTAAGATTGACCTACGCGGTGCGTACAATCTAATCCGAATAAGAGAGGGGGATGAATGGAAGACTGCCTTTAATACCCACTCGGGGCATTATGAATATTTGGTGATGCCTTTTGGGCTCTGTAATGCCCCGGCAGTCTTCCAGGATTTCATGAATGATGTGCTCAGGGAATATTTGGATAGATTCTTAGTTGTATACTTAGATGACATCCTAATCTTCTCCCATTCCCTGGAGGAACATCGGAAGCATGTACGCTTAGTCCTCCAGAAACTCAGAGACCACCGGCTTGGGGCGAAGCTGGAGAAGTGCGAATTTGAAGTTCAGCAAATCGCATTTCTAGGATATATTATCTCCCCAGAAGGTTTCCAAATGGAGGGTTCCAAGGTACAGGCAGTCCTGGATTGGGTGCAGCCCACTAGTTTGAAGGCGCTTCAGCGTTTCCTGGGCTTTGCGAATTTTTATAGACGATTTATCGCTGGATTTTCGTCTATAGTGGCGCCCTTGGTGGCACTCACTAAGAAAGGGGCGGATGTTGCTCACTGGTCTTGTGAGGCTAAAGCGGCTTTTGCCCGTCTCAAAAGGGCATTTGTTTCGGCCAAGGTGCTGCGACACCCAGATCCAGAGCGTCCTTTTGTGGTGGAGGTGGATGCCTCTGAGATGGGTATTGGGGCAGTGCTTTCTCAGATGGGAGTGTCAGATAATCGCCTTCATCCCTGTGCTTACTTTTCCCGTAAATTTTCGCCTGCCGAGATGAATTATGACGTGGGTAACCGGGAATTGTTGGCTATTAAGGATGCACTCGAGGAGTGGAGACACTGGCTTGAGGGGGCTAAGTTTGTGGTCTCAATTCTCACTGACCATAAGAATCTGGCATATTTAGAGTCAGCGAAGCGTCTCAATGCCAGGCAGGCACGATGGGCTTTGTTTTTTGCTCGCTTTAATTTTTTGATAACATATCGCCCTGGGTCAAAAAATATCAAGGCTGATGCGCTCTCGCTGAGTTTTGCTCCAATCCAGGAGACCACCGAGGAGCCGTTGCCCATTGTTTCCCCATCATGTATTAAAGTGGGCATTACCCAGGACCTCTTATCATTAGTCCTTAGAGCACAGGAGCAGGCTCCTCCAGACCTTCCGGTAGGTCTTTTGTTTGTGCCTCCTAGGTTAAGACAGCGAGTGTTCCTGGAATTCCATGCCAAGAAGTCTGCAGGTCACCCGGGTATTGCCAGAACTCGGGAGTTGCTATCTAGGGCGGTGTGGTGGCCCTCGGTGGCTAAGGATGTGGATCAGTGGGTTCGGGCATGTGACATCTGTGCCCGAAATAAGACTCCTAGAGGGGTTCCTGTTGGCCCACTACATCCACTCTCTATCCCATCTAAGCCATGGACCCACATTTCAATGGATTTTGTGGTGGACTTGCCCAAATCCTCGGGGATGACAGCCATCTGGGTTGTCGTTGACAGGTTTTCGAAGATGGCGCACTTCGTTCCACTGGTTGGGCTGCCATCGGCCAGACGCCTGTCTGAATTATTTATGCTGCATGTTGTGCGTCTCCACGGGTTGCCACTTGATGTGGTCTCTGACCGCGGATCCCAGTTTGTGGCCAAATTCTGGAGGGCATTTTGTTCCGATCTCCAGATTTCTGTCAGCTTGTCGTCGGGCTACCATCCGCAGTCTAATGGGCAGACTGAAAGGGTGAACCAGTCCTTGGAGCAGTTCCTCAGGTGTTATGTCTCCAAGTGTCAGACTGACTGGGTTGCTCATCTGTCCATGGCGGAGTTTGCCTATAACAACGCGGCTCACTCTGCTACAGGGATCTCTCCCTTCCTTTGTGTGTATGGGCATCATCCTAAGGCCAATTCTTTTGACCCCCTGGACTCCACGCCTGGTGGTTCCTCTGTGGTTTCGGTCCTTAGAGGTATTTGGCGGAAAGTGAAGAAAGCCCTTGTGTCTGTGTCATTAGTGACCAAAAGGGTTTTTGATAAGCGGAAAAGACCCTGCAGCTTCAAATTAGGAGACTTCGTCTGGTTGTCTACCAAGAATTTGAAGTTGAGACAGCCATCTCATAAGTTAGGCCCCCGGTTCATCGGCCCTTATAAGATCACCAGGGTTATCAATCCGGTGGCATTTCAGTTAGATCTGCCCCGTTCTTTGGGTATCAATAAAACATTTCATTGTTCCCTTTTAAAACGGGCGATTAGTAATCCTTCTTCCAGTGGAAGACCTTCCCCTCTTCTGATACGTGGCCAGAGGGAGTTTGTTGGTGAAAGGATTCTTGACTCCAAGGTGGTTCGGGGTCGGCTGTCATTTTTGGTGCACTGGAAGGGGTATGGCCCGGAGGAGCGGTCGTGGGTGCGCAGTTGTGATCTTCATGCCCCCAGACTGATACGCTCTTTCTTCTCGCAGTTCCCCGATAAACCCGGTGGTAGGGGTTCTTTGACCCCTCGTCAGAGGGGGGGTACTGTTAGGGTCTCCTGCCCTGTGCTGCCACGTCGTCATGGCAACCGGGAGACAAGTGCTAGCGGAGTAACCTGAGCGCAGCTGATACTCCGGTTCGGGTCTTTTGCTGTGCAGTGGTTATAGGCTCTGTGCATGGCAGGGGATCCGGTGCTGGTTTTTGTGCTCACAGTCTGTGAGGTCTGAGTGGGGCGTGGACAGCACCTGCTTTATAAGGCCTCTTTTCAGGGTAAGCAGATGCTGCTGAATCTTTGTTGGTTAGTCAGTTTCTGAAAGTTAGCCAGTACTGTGTAGCTTTGTATTTGTTTGTTGCTTACTGCAAATAGGCCTGGGGATTTGGTATTACACTCTGCCAATCCAGACCTAGCAGTAAGACTGGAGTCAGTCGTTTAGCTTGCTGGGGTTCTGTTACTACTCTGTGAACTTAGCAAGTTTGCGGCTGTATTCTAAGACTTGCCTGTCTAATCCTGTCTCACTGTGCTAGGTGTCAGGGGTCAGTTTAGTGGCAGTAAACCGAACCTGTGCACTGCAAGTGAGAATTAGGATTGTGGAGAATCTCCTTGTGTCTATCATTCCATCTCTGACCAAGGAGTTTACTGCCACACCCGTTGGTAACCCTTTAGGGTTTTGCTGTTGCCCTTAGCAACAGCATTTCGGGTTTTCTATGTATTAAAACACAACATCTTGCTTTTCACATCTGAGCAGTTCTAATACAAGGGAGATACCCAGTTCCTTAGCCTCTGGGCTTCTCTGTTCACGTTGTGTGTATTTTGTTACCCTACCACCTTCTGTGTACGTTATGTCATATTCCCTAGTCTGTCTGTGAGTCCATTTGTTTTGCATAACAGTTCAAACACCAGTACATTCCTGCAGGCACTGGAGTGCATAACAGTCCTGACACCAGTACTTTCCTGCAGGCACTGGTGTGCATAACAGCCTACTTGTGATGTGGAATTACCCTGTGTTGTGACCTAGATGCCTATTCAGGTGAGTAGGTGGACACCACACCTACATGGTGGTGACACTTGTTACTGTCCCAAGGTATGGGGCCCACTCTTGCTGCTGGGTGGTTAACACTGTTTAGAATACCTTTTTTTAAACCTTGTCCTCTGTTCCCATGCAGGTTTACAATTGGATGCAGATCCTGGCCTTGAACCCTGTACGTAGACCATTTTCCAAACCCCCACTCACTCCTGGAAGGCCTACTTGTGATGTGGAATCACCCTGTGTTGTGACCTGGATGCCTATTCAGGTGAGTAGGTGGACCCCACTCCTACATGGTGGTGATACTTGTTACTGTCCCAAGGTATGGGGCCCACTCTCGCTGCTGGGTGGTTAACACTGTTTAGAATACCTTTTTTTAAACCTTGTCCTCTGTACCCATGCAGGTTTACAATTGGATGTAGATCCTGGCCTTGAACCCTGTACGTAGACCATTTTCCAAACCCCCACTCACACCTGGAAGGCCTACTTGTGATGTGGAATCACCCTGTGTTGTGACCTGGATGCCTATTCAGGTGAGTAGGTGGACCCTATTCCTACATGGTGGTGACACTTGTCACTGCCCCAAGGTATGGGGCCCACTCTCGCTGCTGGGTGGTTAACACTGTTTAGAATACCTTTTTTTAAACCTTGTCCTCTGTACCCATGCAGGTTTACAATTGGATGTAGATCCTGGCCTTGAACCCTGTACGTAGACCATTTTCCAAACCCCCACTCACACCTGGAAGACCTACTTGTGATGTGGAATCACCCTGTGTTGTGACCCGGATGCCTATTCAGGTGAGTAGGTGGACCCCACTCCTACATGGTGGTGACACTTGTCACTGCCCCAAGGTATGGGGCCCACTCTCGCTGCTGGGTGGTTAACACTGTTTAGAATACCTTTTTTTAAACCTTGTCCTCTGTACCCATGCAGGTTTACAATTGGATGCACATCCTGGCCTTGAACTCTGTACGTAGACCATTTTTCGAAGCCCCCACTCACTCCTGGAAGGCCTACTTGTGATGTGGAATTACCCTGTGTTGTGACCTAGATGCCTATTCAGGTGAGTAGGTGGACACCACACCTACATGGTGGTGACACTTGTTATTGTCCCAAGGTATGGGGCCCACTCTTGCTGCTGGGTGGTTAACACTGTTTAGAATACCTTTTTTTAAACCTTGTCCTCTGTTCCCATGCAGGTTTACAATTGGATGCAGATCCTGGCCTTGAACCCTGTACGTAGACCATTTTCCAAACCCCCACTCACACCTGGAAGGCCTACTTGTGATGTGGAATCACCCTGTGTTGTGACCTGGATACCTATTCAGGTGAGTAGGTGGACCCTATTCCTACATGGTGGTGACACTTGTCACTGCCCCAAGGTATGGGGCCCACTCTCGCTGCTGGGTGGTTAACACTGTTTAGAATACCTTTTTTTAAACCTTGTCCTCTGTACCCATGCAGGTTTACAATTGGATGTAGATCCTGGCCTTGAACCCTGTACGTAGACCATTTTCCAAACCCCCACTCACACCTGGAAGGCCTACTTGTGATGTGGAATCTCCCTGTGTTGTGACCTGGATGCCTATTCAGGTGAGTAGGTGGACCCCACTCCTACATGGTGGTGTCACTTGTCACTGCCCCACGGTATGGGGCCCACTCTCGCTGCTGGGTGGTTAACACTGTTTAGAATACCTTTTTTTAAACCTTGTCCTCTGTACCCATGCAGGTTTACAATTGGATGCACATCCTGGCCTTGAACCCTGTACGTAGACCATTTTTCAAAGCCCCCACTCACTCCTGGAAGGCCTACTTGTGATGTGGAATCACCCTGTGTTGTGACCTAGATGCCTATTCAGGTGAGTAGGTGGACCCCACTCCTACATGGTGGTGACACTTGTCACTGCCCCAAGGTATGGGGCCCACTCTCGCTGCTGGGTGGTTAACACTGTTTAGAATACCTTTTTTTAAACCTTGTCCTCTGTACCCATGAAGGTTTACAATTGGATGCAGATCCTGGCCTTGAACCCTGTACGTAGACCATTTTCCAAACCCCACTCACACCTGGAAGGCCTACTTGTGATGTGGAATCACCCTGTGTTGTGACCTGGATGCCTATGCAGGTGAGTAGGTGGACCCTATTCCTACATGGTGGTGACACTTGTCACTGCCCCAAGGTATGGGGCCCACTCTCGCTGCTGGGTGGTTAACACTGTTTAGAATACCTTTTTTTAAACCTTGTCCTCTGTACCCATGCAGGTTTACAATTGGATGTAGATCCTGGCCTTGAACCCTGTACGTAGACCATTTTCCAAACCCCCACTCACACCTGGAAGGCCTACTTGTGATGTGGAATCACCCTGTGTTGTGACCTGGATGCCTATTCAGGTGAGTAGGTGGACCCCACTCCTGCATGGTGGTGACACTTGTCACTGCCCCAAGGTATGGGGCCCACTCTCGCTGCTGGGTGGTTAACACTGTTTAGAATACCTTTTTTAAACCTTGTTCTCTGTACCCATGCAGGTTTACAATTGGATGTAGATCCTGGCCTTGAACCCTGTACGTAGACTATTTTCCAAACCCCCACTCACACCTGGAAGGCCTACTTGTGATGTGGAATCACCCTGTGTTGTGACCTGGATGCCTATTCAGGTGAGTAGGTGGACCCTATTCCTACATGGTGGTGACACTTGTCACTGCCCCAAGGTATGGGGCCCACTCTCGCTGCTGGGTGGTTAACACTGTTTAGAATACCTTTTTTTAAACCTTGTCCTCTGTACCCATGCAGGTTTACAATTGGATGTAGATCCTGGCCTTGAACCCTGTACGTAGACCATTTTCCAAACCCCCACTCACACCTGGAAGGCCTACTTGTGATGTGGAATCACCCTGTGTTGTGACCTGGATGCCTATTCAGGTGAGTAGGTGGACCCCACTCCTACATGGTGGTGACACTTGTCACTGCCCCAAGGTATGGGGCCCACTCTCGCTGCTGGGTGGTTAACACTGTTTAGAATACCTTTTTTTAAACCTTGTCCTCTGTACCCATGCAGGTTTACAATTGGATGTAGATCCTGGCCTTGAACCCTGTACGTAGACTATTTTCCAAACCCCCACTCACACCAGGAAGGCCTACTTGTGATGTGGAATCACCCTGTGTTGTGACCCGGATGCCTATTCAGGTGAGTAGGTGGACCCCACTCCTACATGGTGGTGACACTTGTCACTGCCCCAAGGTATGGGGCCCACTCTCGCTGCTGGGTGGTTAACACTGTTTAGAATACCTTTTTTTAAACCTTGTCCTCTGTACCCATGCAGGTTTACAATTGGATGTAGATCCTGGCCTTAAACCCTGTACATAGACCATTTTCCAAACCCCCACTCACACCTGGAAGGCCTACTTGTGATGTGGAATCACCCTGTGTTGTGACCTGGATGCCTATTCAGGTGAATAGGTGGACCCCACTCCTACATGGTGGTGACACTTGTCACTGCCCCAAGGTATGGGGCCCACTCTCGCTGCTGGGTGGTTAACACTGTTTAGAATACCTTTTTTTAAACCTTGTCCTCTGTACCCATGCAGGTTTACAATTGGATGCACATCCTGGCCTTGAACTCTGTACGTAGACCATTTTTCGAAGCCCCCACTCACTCCTGGAAGGCCTACTTGTGATGTGGAATTACCTTGTGTTGTGACCTAGATGCCTATTCAGGTGAGTAGGTGGACACCACTCCTACATGGTGGTGACACTTGTTACTGTCCCAAGGTATGGGGCCCACTCTTGCTGCTGGGTGGTTAACACTGTTTAGAATACCTTTTTTTAAACCTTGTCCTCTGTTCCCATGCAGGTTTACAATTGGATGCAGATCCTGGCCTTGAACCCTGTACGTAGACCATTTTCCAAACCCCCACTCACTCCTGGAAGGCCTACTTGTGATGTGGAATCACCCTATGTTGTGACCTGGATGCCTATTCAGGTGAGTAGGTGGACCCCACTCCTACATGGTGGTGACACTTGTTACTGTCCCAAGGTATGGGGCCCACTCTTGCTGCTGGGTGTTTAACACTGTTTAGAATACCTTTTTTAAACCTTGTCCTCTGTACCCATGCAGGTTTACAATTGGATGCAGATCCTGGCCTTGAACCCTGTACGTAGACCATTTTCCAAACCCCCACTCACTCCTGGAAGGCCTACTTGTGATGTGGAATCAACCTGTGTTGTGACCTGGATGCCTATTCAGGTGAGTAGGTGGACCCCACTCCTACATGGTGGTGACACTTGTCACTGCCCCAAGGTATGGGGCCCACTCTCGCTGCTGGGTGGTTAACACTGTTTAGAATACCTTTTTTTAAACCTTGTCCTCTGTACCCATGCAGGCTTACAATTGGATGCAGATTCTGGCATTGAACCCTGTACGTAGACCATTTTCCAAACCCCCACTCACACCCGGAAGGCCTACTTGTGATGTGGAATCACCCTGTGTTGTGACCTGGATGCCTATTCAGGTGAGTAGGTGGACCCTATTCCTACATGGTGGTGAAACTTGTCACTGCCCCAAGGTATGGGGCCCACTCTCGCTGCTGGGTGGTTAACACTGTTTAGAATACCTTTTTTTAAACCTTGTCCTCTGTACCCATGCAGGTTTACAATTGGATGTAGATCCTGGCCTTGAACCCTGTACGTAGACCATTTTCCAAACCCCCACTCACACCTGGAAGGCCTACTTGTGATGTGGAATCACCCTGTGTTGTGACCTGGATGCCTATTCAGGTGAGTAGGTGGACCCCACTCCTACATGGTGGTGACACTTGTCACTGCCCCAAGGTATGGGGCCCACTCTCGCTGCTGGGTGGTTAACACTGTTTAGAATACCTTTTTTTAAACCTTGTCCTCTGTACCCATGCAGGTTTACAATTGGATGCAGATCCTGGCCTTGAACCCTGTACGTAGACCATTTTCCAAACCCCTACTCACTCCTGGAAGGCCTACTTGTGATGTGGAATCACCCTGTGTTGTGACCTGGATGCCTATTCAGGTGAGTAGGTGGACCCCACTCCTACATGGTGGTGACACTTGTCACTGCCCCAAGGTATGGGGCCCACTCTCGCTGCTGGGTGGTTAACACTGTTTAGAATACCTTTTTTTAAACCTTGTCCTCTGTACCCATGCAGGTTTACAATTGGATGTAGATCCTGGCCTTGAATCCTGTACGTAGACTATTTTCCAAACCCCCACTCACACCTGGAAGGCCTACTTGTGATGTGGAATCACCCTGTGCTGTGACCTGGATGCCTATTCAGGTGAGTAGGTGGACCCTATTCCTACATGGTGGTGAAACTTGTCACTGCCCCAAGGTATGGGGCCCACTCTCGCTGCTGGGTGGTTAACACTGTTTAGAATACCTTTTTTTAAACCTTGTCCTCTGTACCCAAGCAGGTTTACAATTGGATGCAGATCCTGGCCTTGAACCCTGTACGTAGACCATTTTCCAAACCCCCACTCACACCTGGAAGGCCTACTTGTGATGTGGAATCACCCTGTGTTGTGACCTGGATGCCTATGCAGGTGAGTAGGTGGACCCTATTCCTACATGGTGGTGACACTTGTCACTGCCCCAAGGTATGGGGCCCACTCTCGCTGCTGGGTGGTTAACACTGTTTAGAATACCTTTTTTTAAACCTTGTCCTCTGTACCCATGCAGGTTTACAATTGGATGTAGATCCTGGCCTTGAACCCTGTACGTAGACCATTTTCCAAACCCCCACTCACACCTGGAAGGCCTACTTGTGATGTGGAATCACCCTGTGTTGTGACCTGGATGCCTATTCAGGTGAGTAGGTGGACCCCACTCCTACATGCTGGTGACACTTGTCACTGCCCCAAGGTATGGGGCCCACTCTCGCTGCTGGGTGGTTAACACTGTTTAGAATACCTTTTTTTAAACCTTGTCCTCTGTACCCATGCAGGTTTACAATTGGATGTAGATCCTGGCCTTGAACCCTGTACGTAGACCATTTTCCAAACCCCCACTCACACCTGGAAGGCCTACTTGTGATGTGGAATCACCCTGTGTTGTGACCTGGATGCCTATTCAGGTGAGTAGGTGGACCCTATTCCTACATGGTGGTGAAACTTGTCACTGCCCCAAGGTATGGGGCCCACTCTCGCTGCTGGGTGGTTAACACTGTTTAGAATACCTTTTTTTAAACCTTGTCCTCTGTACCCATGCAGGTTTACAATTGGATGTAGATCCTGGCCTTGAACCCTGTACGTAGACCATTTTCCAAACCCCCACTCACACCTGGAAGGCCTACTTGTGATGTGGAATCACCCTGTGTTGTGACCTGGATGCCTATTCAGGTGAGTAGGTGGACCCTATTCCTACATGGTGGTGAAACTTGTCACTGCCCCAAGGTATGGGGCCCACTCTCGCTGCTGGGTGGTTAACACTGTTTAGAATACCTTTTTTTAAACCTTGTCCTCTGTACCCATGCAGGTTTACAATTGGATGTAGATCCTGGCCTTGAACCCTGTACGTAGACCATTTTCCAAACCCCCACTCACACCTGGAAGGCCTACTTGTGATGTGGAATCACCCTGTGTTGTGACCTGGAAGCCTATTCAGGTGAGTAGGTGGACCCCACTCCTACATGGTGATGACACTTGTCACTGCCCCAAGGTATGGGGCCCACTCTCGCTGCTGGGTGGTTAACACTGTTTAGAATACCTTTTTTTAAACCTTGTCCTCTGTACCCATGCAGGTTTACAATTGGATGTAGATCCTGGCCTTGAACCCTGTACGTAGACCATTTTCCAAACCCCCACTCACACCTGGAAGGCCTACTTGTGATGTGGAATCACCCTGTGTTGTGACCTGGATGCCTATTCAGGTGTGTAGGTGGACCCCACTCCTACATGCTGGTGACACTTGTCACTGCCCCAAGGTATGGGGCCCACTCTCGCTGCTGGGTGGTTAACACTGTTTAGAATACCTTTTTTTAAACCTTGTCCTCTGTACCCATGCAGGTTTACAATTGGATGTAGATCCTGGCCTTGAACCCTGTACGTAGTCCATTTTCCAAACCCCCACTCACACCTGGAAGGCCTACTTGTGATGTGGAATCACCCTGTGTTGTGACCTGGATGCCTATTCAGGTGAGTAGGTGGACCCTATTCCTACATGGTGGTGAAACTTGTCACTGCCCCAAGGTATGGGGCCCACTCTCGCTGCTGGGTGGTTAACACTGTTTAGAATACCTTTTTTTAAACCTTGTCCTCTGTACCCATGCAGGTTTACAATTGGATGTAGATCCTGGCCTTGAACCCTGTACGTAGACCATTTTCCAAACCCCCACTCACACCTGGAAGGCCTACTTGTGATGTGGAATCACCCTGTGTTGTGACCTGGAAGCCTATTCAGGTGAGTAGGTGGACCCCACTCCTACATGGTGATGACACTTGTCACTGCCCCAAGGTATGGGGCCCACTCTCGCTGCTGGGTGGTTAACACTGTTTAGAATACCTTTTTTTAAACCTTGTCCTCTGTACCCATGCAGGTTTACAATTGGATGCAGATCCTGGCCTTGAACCCTGTACGTAGACCATTTTCCAAACCCCCACTCACACCTGGAAGGCCTACTTGTGATGTGGAATCACCCTGTGTTGTGACCTGGATGCCTATTCAGGTAAGTAGGTGGACCCTATTCCTACATGGTGGTGAAACTTGTCACTGCCCCAAGGTATGGGGCCCACTCTCGCTGCTGGGTGGTTAACACTGTTTAGAATACCTTTTTTTAAACCTTGTCCTCTGTACCCATGCAGGTTTACAATTGGATGTAGATCCTGGCCTTGAACCCTGTACGTAGACCATTTTCCAAACCCCCACTCACACCTGGAAGGCCTACTTGTGATGTGGAATCACCCTGTTTTGTGACCTGGAAGCCTATTCAGGTGAGTAGGTGGACCCCACTCCTACATGGTGGTGACACTTGTCACTGCCCCAAGGTATGGGGCCCACTCTCGCTGCTGGGTGGTTAACACTGTTTAGAATACCTTTTTTTAAACCTTGTCCTCTGTACCCATGCAGGTTTACAATTGGATGTAGATCCTGGCCTTGAACCCTGTACGTAGACCATTTTCCAAACCCCCACTCACACCTGGAAGGCCTACTTGTGATGTGGAATCACCCTGTGTTGTGACCTGGATGCCTATTCAGGTGAGTAGGTGGACCCCACTCCTACATGCTGGTGACACTTGTCACTGCCCCAAGGTATGGGGCCCACTCTCGCTGCTGGGTGGTTAACACTGTTTAGAATACCTTTTTTTAAACCTTGTCCTCTGTACCCATGCAGGTTTACAATTGGATGTAGATCCTGGCCTTGAACCCTGTACGTAGACCATTTTCCAAACCCCCACTCACACCTGGAAGGCCTACTTGTGATGTGGAATCACCCTGTGTTGTGACCTGGATGCCTATTCAGGTGAGTAGGTGGACCCTATTCCTACATGGTGGTGAAACTTGTCACTGCCCCAAGGTATGGGGCCCACTCTCGCTGCTGGGTGGTTAACACTGTTTAGAATACCTTTTTTTTAAACCTTGTCCTCTGTACCCATGCAGGTTTACAATTGGATGTAGATCCTGGCCTTGAACCCTGTACGTAGACCATTTTCCAAACCCCCACTCACACCTGGAAGGCCTACTTGTGATGTGGAATCACCCTGTGTTGTGACCTGGAAGCCTATGCAGGTGAGTAGGTGGACCCCACTCCTACATGGTGATGACACTTGTCACTGCCCCAAGGTATGGGGCCCACTCTCGCTGCTGGGTGGTTAACACTGTTTAGAATACCTTTTTTTAAACCTTGTCCTCTGTACCCATGCAGGTTTACAATTGGATGCAGATCCTGGCCTTGAACCCTGTACGTAGACCATTTTCCAAACCCCCACTCACACCTGGAAGGCCTACTTGTGATGTGGAATCACCCTGTGTTGTGACCTGGATGCCTATTCAGGTGAGTAGGTGGACCCTATTCCTACATGGTGGTGAAACTTGTCACTGCCCCAAGGTATGGGGCCCACTCTCGCTGCTGGGTGGTTAACACTGTTTAGAATATTTTTTTTTAAACCTTGTCCTCTGTACCCATGCAGGTTTACAATTGGATGTATATCCTGGCCTTGAACCCTGTACGTAGACCATTTTCCAAACCCCCACTCACACCTGGAAGGCCTACTTGTGATGTGGAATCACCCTGTGTTGTGACCTGGAAGCCTATTCAGGTGAGTAGGTGGACCCCACTCCTACATGGTGATGACACTTGTCACTGCCCCAAGGTATGGGGCCCACTCTCGCTGCTGGGTGGTTAACACTGTTTAGAATACCTTTTTTTAAACCTTGTCCTCTGTACCCATGCAGGTTTACAATTGGATGCAGATCCTGGCCTTGAACCCTGAACTTAGACCATTTTCCAAACCCCTACTCACTCCTGGAAGGCCTACTTGTGATGTGGAATCACCCTGTGTTGTGACCTGGATGCCTATTCAGGTGAGTAGGTGGACCCTATTCCTACATGGTGGTGACACTTGTCACTGCCCCAAGGTATGGGGCCCACTCTCGCTGCTGGGTGGTTAACACTGTTTAGAATACCTTTTTTTAAACCTTGTCCTCTGTACCCATGCAGGTTTACAATTGGATGCAGATCCTGGCCTTGAACCCTGTACGTAGACCATTTTCCAAACCCCCACTCACACCTGGAAGGCCTACTTGTGATGTGGAATCACCCTGTGTTGTGACCTGGATGCCTATGCAGGTGAGTAGGTGGACCCTATTCCTACATGGTGGTGACACTTGTCACTGCCCCAAGGTATGGGGCCCACTCTCGCTGCTGGGTGGTTAACACTGTTTAGAATACCTTTTTTTAAACCTTGTCCTCTGTACCCATGCAGGTTTACAATTGGATGTAGATCCTGGCCTTGAACCCTGTACGTAGACCATTTTCCAAACCCCCACTCACACCTGGAAGGCCTACTTGTGATGTGGAATCACCCTGTGTTGTGACCTGGATGCCTATTCAGGTGAGTAGGTGGACCCCACTCCTATATGCTGGTGACACTTGTCACTGCCCCAAGGTATGGGGCCCACTCTCGCTGCTGGGTGGTTAACACTGTTTAGAATACCTTTTTTTAAACCTTGTCCTCTGTACCCATGCAGGTTTACAATTGGATGTAGATCCTGGCCTTGAACCCTGTACGTAGACCATTTTCAAAACCCCCACTCACACCTGGAAGGCCTACTTGTGATGTGGAATCACCCTGTGTTGTGACCTGGATGCCTATTCAGGTGAGTAGGTGGACCCCACTCCTACATGGTGATGACACTTGTCACTGCCCCAAGGTATGGGGCCCACTCTCGCTGCTGGGTGGTTAACACTGTTTAGAATACCTTTTTTTAAACCTTGTCCTCTGTACCCATGCAGGTTTACAATTGGATGTAGAACCTGGCCTTGAACCCTGTACGTAGACCATTTTCCAAACCCCCACTCACACCTGGAAGGCCTACTTGTGATGTGGAATCACCCTGTGTTGTGACCTGGATGCCTATTCAGGTGAGTAGGTGGACCCCACTCCTACATGGTGGTGACACTTGTCACTGCCCCAAGGTATGGGGCCCACTCTCGCTGCTGGGTGGTTAACACTGTTTAGAATACCTTTTTTTAAACCTTGTCCTCTGTACCCATGCAGGTTTACAATTGGATGCAGATCCTGGCCTTGAACCCTGTACGTAGACCATTTTCCAAACCCCCACTCACTCCTGGAAGGCCTACTTGTGATGTGGAATCACCCTGTGTTGTGACCTGGATGCCTATTCAGGTGAGTAGGTGGACCCCACTCCTACATGGTGGTGACACCTGTCACTGCCCCAAGGTATGGGGCCCACTCTCGCTGCTGGGTGGTTAACACTGTTTAGAATACCTTTTTTTAAACCTTGTCCTCTGTACCCATGCAGGTTTACAATTGGATGCAGATTCTGGCATTGAACCCTGTACGTAGACCATTTTCCAAACCCCCACTCACACCCGGAAGGCCTACTTGTGATGTGGAATCACCCTGTGTTGTGACCTGGATGCCTATTCAGGTGAGTAGGTGGACCCTATTCCTACATGGTGGTGAAACTTTTCACTGCCCCAAGGTATGGGGCCCACTCTCGCTGCTGGGTGGTTAACACTGTTTAGAATACCGTTTTTTAAACCTTGTCCTCTGTACCCATGCAGGTTTACAATTGGATGTAGATCCTGGCCTTGAACCCTGTACGTAGACCATTTTCCAAACCCCCACTCACACCTGGAAGGCCTACTTGTGATGTGGAATCACCCTGTGTTGTGACCTGGATGCCTATTCAGGTGAGTAGGTGGACCCCACTCCTACATGGTGGTGACACTTGTCACTGCCCCAAGGTATGGGGCACACTCTCGCTGCTGGGTGGTTAACACTGTTTAGAATACCTTTTTTTAAACCTTGTCCTCTGTACCCATGCAGGTTTACAATTGGATGCAGATCCTGGCCTTGAACCCTGTACGTAGACCATTTTCCAAACCCCTACTCACTCCTGGAAGTCCTACTTGTGATGTGGAATCACCCTGTGTTGTGACCTGGATGCCTATTCAGGTGAGTAGGTGGACCCCACTCCTACATGGTGGTGCACTTGTCACTGCCCCAAGGTATGGGGCCCAATCTCGCTGCTGGGTGGTTAACACTGTTTAGAATACCTTTTTTTAAACCTTGTCCTCTGTACCCATGCAGGTTTACAATTGGATGTAGATCCTGGCCTTGAATCCTGTACGTAGACTATTTTCCAAACCCCCACTCACACCTGGAAGGCCTACTTGTGATGTGGAATCACCCTGTGTTGTGACCTGGATGCCTATGCAGGTGAGTAGGTGGACCCTATTCCTACATGGTGGTGACACTTGTCACTGCCCCAAGGTATGGGGCCCACTCTCGCTGCTGGGTGGTTAACACTGTTTAGAATACCTTTTTTTAAACCTTGTCCTCTGTACCCATGCAGGTTTACAATTGGATGTAGATCCTGGCCTTGAACCCTGTACGTAGACCATTTTCCAAACCCCCACTCACACCTGGAAGGCCTACTTGTGATGTGGAATCACCCTGTGTTGTGACCTGGATGCCTATTCAGGTGAGTAGGTGGACCCCACTCCTACATGCTGGTGACACTTGTCACTGCCCCAAGGTATGGGGCCCACTCTCGCTGCTGGGTGGTTAACACTGTTTAGAATACCTTTTTTTAAACCTTGTCCTCTGTACCCATGCAGGTTTACAATTGGATGTAGATCCTGGCCTTGAACCCTGTACGTAGACCATTTTCCAAACCCCCACTCACACCAGGAAGGCCTACTTGTGATGTGGAATCACCCTGTGTTGTGACCTGGATGCCTATTCAGGTGAGTAGGTGGACCCTATTCCTACATGGTGGTGAAACTTGTCACTGCCCCAAGGTATGGGGCCCACTCTCGCTGCTGGGTGGTTAACACTGTTTAGAATACCTTTTTTTAAACCTTGTCCTCTGTACCCATGCAGGTTTACAATTGGATGTAGATCCTGGCCTTGAACCCTGTACGTAGACCATTTTCCAAACCCCCACTCACACCTGGAAGGCCTACTTGTGATGTGGAATCACCCTGTGTTGTGACCTGGATGCCTATTCAGGTGAGTAGGTGGACCCTATTCCTACATGGTGGTGAAACTTGTCACTGCCCCAAGGTATGGGGCCCACTCTCGCTGCTGGGTGGTTAACACTGTTTAGAATACCTTTTTTTAAACCTTGTCCTCTGTACCCATGCAGGTTTACAATTGGATGTAGATCCTGGCCTTGAACCCTGTACGTAGACCATTTTCCAAACCCCCACTCACACCTGGAAGGCCTACTTGTGATGTGGAATCACCCTGTGTTGTGACCTGGAAGCCTATTCAGGTGAGTAGGTGGACCCCACTCCTACATGGTGATGACACTTGTCACTGCCCCAAGGTATGGGGCCCACTCTCGCTGCTGGGTGGTTAACACTGTTTAGAATACCTTTTTTTAAACCTTGTCCTCTGTACCCATGCAGGTTTACAATTGGATGTAGATCCTGGCCTTGAACCCTGTACGTAGACCATTTTCCAAACCCCCACTCACACCTGGAAGGCCTACTTGTGATGTGGAATCACCCTGTGTTGTGACCTGGATGCCTATTCAGGTGAGTAGGTGGACCCCACTCCTACATGCTGGTGACACTTGTCACTGCCCCAAGGTATGGGGCCCACTCTCGCTGCTGGGTGGTTAACACTGTTTAGAATACCTTTTTTTAAACCTTGTCCTCTGTACCCATGCAGGTTTACAATTGGATGTAGATCCTGGCCTTGAACCCTGTACGTAGACCATTTTCCAAACCCCCACTCACACCTGGAAGGCCTACTTGTGATGTGGAATCACCCTGTGTTGTGACCTGGATGCCTATTCAGGTGAGTAGGTGGACCCTATTCCTACATGGTGGTGAAACTTGTCACTGCCCCAAGGTATGGGGCCCACTCTCGCTGCTGGGTGGTTAACACTGTTTAGAATACCTTTTTTTAAACCTTGTCCTCTGTACCCATGCAGGTTTACAATTGGATGTAGATCCTGGCCTTGAACCCTGTACGTAGACCATTTTCCAAACCCCCACTCACACCTGGAAGGCCTACTTGTGATGTGGAATCACCCTGTGTTGTGACCTGGAAGCCTATTCAGGTGAGTAGGTGGACCCCACTCCTACATGGTGATGACACTTGTCACTGCCCCAAGGTATGGGGCCCACTCTCGCTGCTGGGTGGTTAACACTGTTTAGAATACCTTTTTTTAAACCTTGTCCTCTGTACCCATGCAGGTTTACAATTGGATGCAGATCCTGGCCTTGAACCCTGTACGTAGACCATTTTCCAAACCCCCACTCACACCTGGAAGGCCTACTTGTGATGTGGAATCACCCTGTGTTGTGACCTGGATGCCTATTCAGGTAAGTAGGTGGACCCTATTCCTACATGGTGGTGAAACTTGTCACTGCCCCAAGGTATGGGGCCCACTCTCGCTGCTGTGTGGTTAACACTGTTTAGAATACCTTTTTTTAAACCTTGTCCTCTGTACCCATGCAGGTTTACAATTGGATGTAGATTCTGGCCTTGAACCCTGTACGTAGACCATTTTCCAAACCCCCACTCACACCTGGAAGGCCTACTTGTGATGTGGAATCACCCTGTTTTGTGACCTGGAAGCCTATTCAGGTGAGTAGGTGGACCCCACTCCTACATGGTGGTGACACTTGTCACTGCCCCAAGGTATGGGGCCCACTCTCGCTGCTGGGTGGTTAACACTGTTTAGAATACCTTTTTTTAAACCTTGTCCTCTGTACCCATGCAGGTTTACAATTGGATGTAGATCCTGGCCTTGAACCCTGTACGTAGACCATTTTCCAAACCCCCACTCACACCTGGAAGGCCTACTTGTGATGTGGAATCACCCTGTGTTGTGACCTGGATGCCTATTCAGGTGAGTAGGTGGACCCCACTCCTACATGCTGGTGACACTTGTCACTGCCCCAAGGTATGGGGCCCACTCTCGCTGCTGGGTGGTTAACACTGTTTAGAATACCTTTTTTTAAACCTTGTCCTCTGTACCCATGCAGGTTTACAATTGGATGTAGATCCTGGCCTTGAACCCTGTACGTAGACCATTTTCCAAACCCCCACTCACACCTGGAAGGCCTACTTGTGATGTGGAATCACCCTGTGTTGTGACCTGGATGCCTATTCAGGTGAGTAGGTGGACCCTATTCCTACATGGTGGTGAAACTTGTCACTGCCCCAAGGTATGGGGCCCACTCTCGCTGCTGGGTGGTTAACACTGTTTAGAATACCTTTTTTTAAACCTTGTCCTCTGTACCCATGCAGGTTTACAATTGGATGTAGATCCTGGCCTTGAACCCTGTACGTAGACCATTTTCCAAACCCCCACTCACACCTGGAAGGCCTACTTGTGATGTGGAATCACCCTGTGTTGTGACCTGGAAGCCTATGCAGGTGAGTAGGTGGACCCCACTCCTACATGGTGATGACACTTGTCACTGCCCCAAGGTATGGGGCCCACTCTCGCTGCTGGGTGGTTAACACTGTTTAGAATACCTTTTTTTAAACCTTGTCCTCTGTACCCATGCAGGTTTACAATTGGATGCAGATCCTGGCCTTGAACCCTGTACGTAGACCATTTTCCAAACCCCCACTCACACCTGGAAGGCCTACTTGTGATGTGGAATCACCCTGTGTTGTGACCTGGATGCCTATTCAGGTGAGTAGGTGGACCCTATTCCTACATGGTGGTGAAACTTGTCACTGCCCCAAGGTATGGGGCCCACTCTCGCTGCTGGGTGGTTAACACTGTTTAGAATACCTTTTTTTAAACCTTGTCCTCTGTACCCATGCAGGTTTACAATTGGATGTAGATCCTGGCCTTGAACCCTGTACGTAGACCATTTTCCAAACCCCCACTCACACCTGGAAGGCCTACTTGTGATGTGGAATCACCCTGTGTTGTGACCTGGAAGCCTATTCAGGTGAGTAGGTGGACCCCACTCCTACATGGTGATGACACTTGTCACTGCCCCAAGGTATGGGGCCCACTCTCGCTGCTGGGTGGTTAACACTGTTTAGAATACCTTTTTTTAAACCTTGTCCTCTGTACCCATGCAGGTTTACAATTGGATGCAGATCCTGGCCTTGAACCCTGAACGTAGACCATTTTCCAAACCCCTACTCACTCCTGGAAGGCCTACTTGTGATGTGGAATCACCCTGTGTTGTGACCTGGATGCCTATTCAGGTAAGTAGGTGGACCCTATTCCTACATGGTGGTGACACTTGTCACTGCCCCAAGGTATGGGGCCCACTCTCGCTGCTGGGTGGTTAACACTGTTTAGAATACCTTTTTTTAAACCTTGTCCTCTGTACCCATGCAGGTTTACAATTGGATGCAGATCCTGGCCTTGAACCCTGTACGTAGACCATTTTCCAAACCCCCACTCACATCTGGAAGGCCTACTTGTGATGTGGAATCACCCTGTGTTGTGACCTGGATGCCTATTCAGGTGAGTAGGTGGACCCTATTCCTACATGGTGGTGACACTTGTCACTGCCCCAAGGTATGGGGCCCACTCTCGCTGCTGGGTGGTTAACACTGTTTAGAATACCTTTTTTTAAACCTTGTCCTCTGTACCCATGCAGGTTTACAATTGGATGTAGATCCTGGCCTTGAACCCTGTACGTAGACCATTTTCCAAACCCCCACTCACACCTGGAAGGCCTACTTGTGATGTGGAATCACCCTGTGTTGTGACCTGGATGCCTATTCAGGTGAGTAGGTGGACCCCACTCCTACATGCTGGTGACACTTGTCACTGCCCCAAGGTATGGGGCCCACTCTCGCTGCTGGGTGGTTAACACTGTTTAGAATACCTTTTTTTAAACCTTGTCCTCTGTACCCATGCAGGTTTACAATTGGATGTAGATCCTGGCCTTGAACCCTGTACGTAGACCATTTTCCAAACCCCCACTCACACCTGGAAGGCCTACTTGTGATGTGGAATCACCCTGTGTTGTGACCTGGATGCCTATTCAGGTGAGTAGGTGGACCCTATTCCTACATGGTGGTGAAACTTGTCACTGCCCCAAGGTATGGGGCCCACTCTCGCTGCTGGGTGGTTAACACTGTTTAGAATACCTTTTTTTAAACCTTGTCCTCTGTACCCATGCAGGTTTACAATTGGATGTAGATCCTGGCCTTGAACCCTGTACGTAGACCATTTTCAAAACCCCCACTCACACCTGGAAGGCCTACTTGTGATGTGGAATCACCCTGTGTTGTGACCTGGATGCCTATTCAGGTGAGTAGGTGGACCCCACTCCTACATGGTGATGACACTTGTCACTGCCCCAAGGTATGGGGCCCACTCTCGCTGCTGGGTGGTTAACACTGTTTAGAATACCTTTTTTTAAACCTTGTCCTCTGTACCCATGCAGGTTTACAATTGGATGCAGATCCTGGCCTTGAACCCTGTACGTAGACCATTTTCCAAACCCCTACTCACTCCTGGAAGGCCTACTTGTGATGTGGAATCACCCTGTGTTGTGACCTGGATGTCTATTCAGGTGAGTAGGTGGACCCCACTCCTACATGGTGGTGACACTTGTCACTGCCCCAAGGTATGGGGCCCACTCTCGCTGCTGGGTGGTTAACACTGTTTAGAATACCTTTTTTTAAACCTTGTCCTCTGTACCCATGCAGGTTTACAATTGGATGTAGATCCTGGCCTTGAACCCTGTACGTAGACTATTTTCTAAACCCCCACTCACACCTGGAAGGCCTACTTGTGATGTGGAATCACCCTGTGTTGTGACCTGGATGCCTATTCAGGTGAGTAGGTGGACCCTATTCCTACATGGTGGTGACACTTGTCACTACCCCAAGGTATGGGGCCCACTCTCGCTGCTGGGTGGTTAACACTGTTTAGAATACCTTTTTTTAAACCTTGTCCTCTGTACCCATGCAGGTTTACAATTGGATGTAGAACCTGGCCTTGAACCCTGTACGTAGACCATTTTACAAACCCCCACTCACACCTGGAAGGCCTACTTGTGATGTGGAATCACCCTGTGTTGTGACCTGGATGCCTATTCAGGTGAGTAGGTGGACCCCACTCCTACATGGTGGTGACACTTGTCACTGCCCAAATGTATGGGGCCCACTCTCGCTGCTGGGTGGTTAACACTGTTTAGAATACCTTTTTTTAAACCTTGTCCTCTGTACCCATGCAGGTTTACAATTGGATGTAGATCCTGGCCTTGAACCCTGTACGTAGACCATTTTCCAAACCCCCACTCACACCTGGAAGGCCTACTTGTGATGTGGAATCACCCTGTGTTGTGACCTGGATGCCTATTCAGGTGAGTAGGTGGACCCCACTTCTACATGGTGGTGACACTTGTCACTGCCCCAAGGTATGGGGCCCACTCTCGCTGCTGGGTGGTTAACACTGTTTAGAATACCTTTTTTTAAACCTTGTCCTCTGTACCCATGCAGGTTTACAATTGGATGTAGATCCTGGCCTTGAACCCTGTACGTAGACTATTTTCCAAACCCCCACTCACACCTGGAAGGCCTACTTGTGATGTGGAATCACCCTGTGTTGTGACCTGGATGCCTATTCAGGTGAGTAGGTGGACCCTATTCCTACATGGTGGTGACACTTGTCACTACCCCAAGGTATGGGGCCCACTCTCGCTGCTGGGTGGTTAACACTGTTTAGAATACCTTTTTTTAAACCTTGTCCTCTGTACCCATGCAGGTTTACAATTGGATGTAGAACCTGGCCTTGAACCCTGTACGTAGACCATTTTCCAAACCCCCACTCACACCTGGAAGGCCTACTTGTGATGTGGAATCACCCTGTGTTGTGACCTGGATGCCTATTCAGGTGAGTAGGTGGACCCCACTCCTACATGGTGGTGACACTTGTCACTGCCCAAATGTATGGGGCCCACTCTCGCTGCTGGGTGGTTAACACTGTTTAGAATACCTTTTTTTAAACCTTGTCCTCTGTACCCATGCAGGTTTACAATTGGATGTAGATCCTGGCCTTGAACCCTGTACGTAGACCATTTTCCAAACCCCCACTCACACCTGGAAGGCCTACTTGTGATGTGGAATCACCCTGTGTTGTGACCTGGATGCCTATTCAGGTGAGTAGGTGGACCCCACTCCTACATGGTGGTGACACTTGTCACTGCCCCAAGGTATGGGGCCCACTCTCGCTGCTGGGTGGTTAACACTGTTTAGAATACCTTTTTTTAAACCTTGTCCTCTGTACCCATGCAGGTTTACAATTGGATGCAGATCCTGGCCTTGAACCCTGTACGTAGACCATTTTCCAAACCCCCACTCACACCTGGAAGGCCTACTTGTGATGTGGAATCACCCTGTGTTGTGACCTGGATGCCTATTCAGGTGAGTAGGTGGACCCCACTCCTACATGGTGGTGACACTTGTCACTGCCCCAAGGTATGGGGCCCACTCTCGCTGCTGGGTGGTTAACACTGTTTAGAATACCTTTTTTTAAACCTTGTCCTCTGTACCCATGCAGGTTTACAATTGGATGTAGATCCTGGCCTTGAACCCTGTACGTAGACCATTTTCCAAACCCCCACTCACACCTGGAAGGCCTACTTGTGATGTGGAATCACCCTGTGTTGTGACCTGGATGCCTATTCAGGTGAGTAGGTGGACCCCACTCCTACATGGTGGTGACACTTGTCACTGCCCCAAGGTATGGGGCCCACTCTCGCTGCTGGGTGGTTAACACTGTTTAGAATACCTTTTTTTAAACCTTGTCCTCTGTACCCATGCAGGTTTACAATTGGATGCAGATCCTGGCCTTGAACCCTGTACGTAGACCATTTTCCTAACCCCTACTCA
This sequence comes from Pseudophryne corroboree, assembly GCF_028390025.1. Taxonomy (NCBI): domain Eukaryota; kingdom Metazoa; phylum Chordata; class Amphibia; order Anura; family Myobatrachidae; genus Pseudophryne; species Pseudophryne corroboree. The sequence goes on from NC_086447.1 coordinate 851,229,632, forward strand.
CTCCTGGAAGGCCTACTTGTGATGTGGAATCACCCTGTGTTGTGACCTGGATGCCTATTCAGGTGAGTAGGTGGACCCCACTCCTACATGGTGGTGCACTTGTCACTGCCCCAAGGTATCGGGCCCACTCTCGCTGCTGGGTGGTTAACACTGTTTAGAATACCTTTTTTTAAACCTTGTCCTCTGTACCCATGCAGGTTTACAATTGGATGTAGATCCTGGCCTTGAATCCTGTACGTAGACTATTTTCCAAACCCCCACTCACACCTGGAAGGCCTACTTGTGATGTGGAATCACCCTGTGTTGTGACCTGGATGCCTATGCAGGTGAGTAGGTGGACCCTATTCCTACATGGTGGTGACACTTGTCACTGCCCCAAGGTATGGGGCCCACTCTCGCTGCTGGGTGGTTAACACTGTTTAGAATACCTTTTTTTAAACCTTGTCCTCTGTACCCATGCAGGTTTACAATTGGATGTAGATCCTGGCCTTGAACCCTGTACGTAGACCATTTTCCAAACCCCCACTCACACCTGGAAGGCCTACTTGTGATGTGGAATCACCCTGTGTTGTGACCTGGATGCCTATTCAGGTGAGTAGGTGGACCCCACTCCTACATGCTGGTGACACTTGTCACTGCCCCAAGGTATGGGGCCCACTCTCGCTGCTGGGTGGTTAACACTGTTTAGAATACCTTTTTTTAAACCTTGTCCTCTGTACCCATGCAGGTTTACAATTGGATGTAGATCCTGGCCTTGAACCCTGTACGTAGACCATTTTCCAAACCCCCACTCACACCTGGAAGGCCTACTTGTGATGTGGAATCACCCTGTGTTGTGACCTGGATGCCTATTCAGGTGAGTAGGTGGACCCTATTCCTACATGGTGGTGAAACTTGTCACTGCCCCAAGGTATGGGGCCCACTCTCGCTGCTGGGTGGTTAACACTGTTTAGAATACCTTTTTTTAAACCTTGTCCTCTGTACCCATGCAGGTTTACAATTGGATGTAGATCCTGGCCTTGAACCCTGTACGTAGACCATTTTCCAAACCCCCACTCACACCTGGAAGGCCTACTTGTGATGTGGAATCAACCTGTGTTGTGACCTGGATGCCTATTCAGGTGAGTAGGTGGACCCCACTCCTACATGGTGATGACACTTGTCACTGCCCCAAGGTATGGGGCCCACTCTCGCTGCTGGGTGGTTAACACTGTTTAGAATACCTTTTTTTAAACCTTGTCCTCTGTACCCATGCAGGTGTACAATTGGATGCAGATCCTGGCCTTGAACCCTGTACGTAGACCATTTTCCAAACCCCTACTCACTCCTGGAAGGCCTATTTGTGATGTGGAATCACCCTGTGTTGTGACCTGGATGCCTATTCAGGTGAGTAGGTGGACCCTATTCCTACATGGTGGTGACACTTGTCACTGCCCCAAGGTATGGGGCCCACTCTCGCTGCTGGGTGGTTAACACTGTTTAGAATACCTTTTTTTAAACCTTGTCCTCTGTACCCATGCAGGTTTACAATTGGATGCAGATCCTGGCCTTGAACCCTGTACGCAGACCATTTTCCAAACCCCCACTCACACCTGGAAGGCCTACTTGTGATGTGGAGTCACCCTGTGTTGTGACCTGGATGCCTATTCAGGTGAGTAGGTGGACCCTATTCCTACATGGTGGTGAAACTTGTCACTGCCCCAAGGTATGGGGCCCACTCTCGCTGCTGGGTGGTTAACACTGTTTAGAATACCTTTTTTTAAACCTTGTCCTCTGTACCCATGCAGGTTTACAATTGGATGTAGATCCTGGCCTTGAACCCTGTACGTAGACCATTTTCCAAACCCCCACTCACACCTGGAAGGCCTACTTGTGATGTGGAATCACCCTGTGTTGTGACCTGGAAGCCTATTCAGGTGAGTAGGTGGACCCCACTCCTACATGGTGATGACACTTGTCACTGCCCCAAGGTATGGGGCCCACTCTCGCTGCTGGGTGGTTAACACTGTTTAGAATACCTTTTTTTAAACCTTGTCCTCTGTACCCATGCAGGTTTACAATTGGATGCAGATCCTGGCCTTGAACCCTGAACGTAGACCATTTTCCAAACCCCTACTCACTCCTGGAAGGCCTACTTGTGATGTGGAATCACCCTGTGTTGTGACCTGGATGCCTATTCAGGTGAGTAGGTGGACCCTATTCCTACATGGTGGTGACACTTGTCACTGCCCCAAGGTATGGGGCCCACTCTCGCTGCTGGGTGGTTAACACTGTTTAGAATACCTTTTTTTAAACCTTGTCCTCTGTACCCATGCAGGTTTACAATTGGATGCAGATCCTGGCCTTGAACCCTGTACGTAGACCATTTTCCAAACCCCCACTCACACCTGGAAGGCCTACTTGTGATGTGGAATTACCCTGTGTTGTGACCTGGATGCCTATGCAGGTGAGTAGGTGGACCCTATTCCTACATGGTGGTGACACTTGTCACTGCCCCAAGGTATGGGGCCCACTCTCGCTGCTGGGTGGTTAACACTGTTTAGAATACCTTTTTTTAAACCTTGTCCTCTGTACCCTTGCAGGTTTACAATTGGATGTAGATCCTGGCCTTGAACCCTGTACGTAGACCATTTTCCAAACCCCCACTCACACCTGGAAGGCCTACTTGTGATGTGGAATCACCCTGTGTTGTGACCTGGATGCCTATTCAGGTGAGTAGGTGGACCCCACTCCTATATGCTGGTGACACTTGTCACTGCCCCAAGGTATGGGGCCCACTCTCGCTGCTGGGTGGTTAACTCTGTTTAGAATACCTTTTTTTAAACCTTGTCCTCTGTACCCATGCAGGTTTACAATTGGATGTAGATCCTGGCCTTGAACCCTGTACGTAGACCATTTTCAAAACCCCCACTCACACCTGGAAGGCCTACGTGTGATGTGGAATCACCCTGTGTTGTGACCTGGATGCCTATTCAGGTGAGTAGGTGGACCCCACTCCTACATGGTGATGACACTTGTCACTGCCCCAAGGTATGGGGCCCACTCTCGCTGCTGGGTGGTTAACACTGTTTAGAATACCTTTTTTTAAACCTTGTCCTCTGTACCCATGCAGGTTTACAATTGGATGCAGATCCTGGCCTTGAACCCTGTACGTAGACCATTTTCCAAACCCCTACTCACTCCTGGAAGGCCTACTTGTGATGTGGAATCACCCTGTGTTGTGACCTGGATGCCTATTCAGGTGAGTAGGTGGACCCCACTCCTACATGGTGGTGACACTTGTCACTGCCCCAAGGTATGGGGCCCACTCTCGCTGCTGGGTGGTTAACACTGTTTAGAATACCTTTTTTTAAACCTTGTCCTCTGTACCCATGCAGGTTTACAATTGGATGTAGATCCTGGCCTTGAACCCTGTACGTAGACTATTTTCCAAACCCCCACTCACACCTGGAAGGCCTACTTGTGATGTGGAATCACCCTGTGTTGTGACCTGGATGCCTATTCAGGTGAGTAGGTGGACCCTATTCCTACATGGTGGTGACACTTGTCACTACCCCAAGGTATGGGGCCCACTCTCGCTGCTGGGTGGTTAACACTGTTTAGAATACCTTTTTTTAAACCTTGTCCTCTGTACCCATGCAGGTTTACAATTGGATGTAGAACCTGGCCTTGAACCCTGTACGTAGACCATTTTCCAAACCCCCACTCACACCTGGAAGGCCTACTTGTGATGTGGAATCACCCTGTGTTGTGACCTGGATGCCTATTCAGGTGAGTAGGTGGACCCCACTCCTACATGGTGGTGACACTTGTCACTGCCCAAATGTATGGGGCCCACTCTCGCTGCTGGGTGGTTAACACTGTTTAGAATACCTTTTTTTAAACCTTGTCCTCTGTACCCATGCAGGTTTACAATTGGATGTAGATCCTGGCCTTGAACCCTGTACGTAGACCATTTTCCAAACCCCCACTCACACCTGGAAGGCCTACTTGTGATGTGGAATCACCCTGTGTTGTGACCTGGATGCCTATTCAGGTGAGTAGGTGGACCCCACTCCTACATGGTGGTGACACTTGTCACTGCCCCAAGGTATGGGGCCCACTCTCGCTGCTGGGTGGTTAACACTGTTTAGAATACCTTTTTTTAAACCTTGTCCTCTGTACCCATGCAGGTTTACAATTGGATGCAGATCCTGGCCTTGAACCCTGTACGTAGACCATTTTCCAAACCCCCACTCACTCCTGGAAGGCCTACTTGTGATGTGGAATCACCCTGTGTTGTGACCTGGATGCCTATTCAGGTGAGTAGGTGGACCCCACTCCTACATGGTGGTGACACTTGTCACTGCCCCAAGGTATGGGGCCCACTCTCGCTGCTGGGTGGTTAACACTGTTTAGAATACCTTTTTTTAAACCTTGTCCTCTGTACCCATGCAGGTTTACAATTGGATGCAGATTCTGGCATTGAACCCTGTACGTAGACCATTTTCCAAACCCCCACTCACACCCGGAAGGCCTACTTGTGATGTGGAATCACCCTGTGTTGTGACCTGGATGCCTATTCAGGTGAGTAGGTGGACCCTATTCCTACATGGTGGTGAAACTTGTCACTGCCCCAAGGTATGGGGCCCACTCTCGCTGCTGGGTGGTTAACACTGTTTAGAATACCGTTTTTTAAACCTTGTCCTCTGTACCCATGCAGGTTTACAATTGGATGTAGATCCTGGCCTTGAACCCTGTACGTAGACCATTTTCCAAACCCCCACTCACACCTGGAAGGCCTACTTGTGATGTGGAATCACCCTGTGTTGTGACCTGGATGCCTATTCAGGTGAGTAGGTGGACCCCACTCCTACATGGTGGTGACACTTGTCACTGCCCCAAGGTATGGGGCCCACTCTCGCTGCTGGGTGGTTAACACTGTTTAGAATACCTTTTTTTAAACCTTGTCCTCTGTACCCATGCAAGTTTACAATTGGATGCAGATCCTGGCCTTGAACCCTGTACGTAGACTATTTTCCAAACCCCTACTCACTCCTGGAAGGCCTACTTGTGATGTGGAATCACCCTGTGTTGTGACCTGGATGCCTATTCAGGTGAGTAGGTGGACCCCACTCCTACATGGTGGTGCACTTGTCACTGCCCCAAGGTATCGGGCCCACTCTCGCTGCTGGGTGGTTAACACTGTTTAGAATACCTTTTTTTAAACCTTGTCCTCTGTACCCATGCAGGTTTACAATTGGATGTAGATCCTGGCCTTGAATCCTGTACGTAGACTATTTTCCAAACCCCCACTCACACCTGGAAGGCCTACTTGTGATGTGGAATCACCCTGTGTTGTGACCTGGATGCCTATGCAGGTGAGTAGGTGGACCCTATTCCTACATGGTGGTGACACTTGTCACTGCCCCAAGGTATGGGGCCCACTCTCGCTGCTGGGTAGTTAACACTGTTTAGAATACCTTTTTTTAAACCTTGTCCTCTGTACCCATGCAGGTTTACAATTGGATGTAGATCCTGGCCTTGAACCCTGTACGTAGACCATTTTCCAAACCCCCACTCACACCTGGAAGGCCTACTTGTGATGTGGAATCACCCTGTGTTGTGACCTGGATGCCTATTCAGGTGAGTAGGTGGACCCCACTCCTACATGCTGGTGACACTTGTCACTGCCCCAAGGTATTGGGCCCACTCTCGCTGCTGGGTGGTTAACACTGTTTAGAATACCTTTTTTTAAACCTTGTCCTCTGTACCCATGCAGGTTTACAATTGGATGTAGATCCTGGCCTTGAACCCTGTACGTAGACCATTTTCCAAACCCCCACTCACACCTGGAAGGCCTACTTGTGATGTGGAATCACCCTGTGTTGTGACCTGGATGCCTATTCAGGTGAGTAGGTGGACCCCACTCCTACATGGTGATGACACTTGTCACTGCCCCAAGGTATGGGGCCCACTCTCGCTGCTGGGTGGTTAACACTGTTTAGAATACCTTTTTTTAAACCTTGTCCTCTGTACCCATGCAGGTTTACAATTGGATGCAGATCCTGGCCTTGAACCCTGTACGTAGACCATTTTCCAAACCCCTACTCACTCCAGGAAGGCCTACTTGTGATGTGGAATCACCCTGTGTTGTGACCTGGATGCCTATTCAGGTGAGTAGGTGGACCCTATTCCTACATGGTGGTGACACTTGTCACTGCCCCAAGGTATGGGGCCCACTCTCGCTGCTGGGTGGTTAACACTGTTTAGAATACCTTTTTTTAAACCTTGTCCTCTGTACCCATGCAGGTTTACAATTGGATGCAGATCCTGGCCTTGAACCCTGTACGTAGACCATTTTCCAAACCCCCACTCACACCTGGAAGGCCTACTTGTGATGTGGAATCACCCTGTGTTGTGACCTGGATGCCTATGCAGGTGAGTAGGTGGACCCTATTCCTACATGGTGGTGACACTTGTCACTGCCCCAAGGTATGGGGCCCACTCTCGCTGCTGGGTGGTTAACACTGTTTAGAATACCTTTTTTTAAACCTTGTCCTCTGTACCCATGCAGGTTTACAATTGGATGTAGATCCTGGCCTTGAACCCTGTACGTAGACCATTTTCCAAACCCCCACTCACACCTGGAAGGCCTACTTGTGATGTGGAATCACCCTGTGTTGTGACCTGGATGCCTATTCAGGTGAGTAGGTGGACCCCACTCCTATATGCTGGTGACACTTGTCACTGCCCCAAGGTATGGGGCCCACTCTCGCTGCTGGGTGGTTAACACTGTTTAGAATACCTTTTTTTAAACCTTGTCCTCTGTACCCATGCAGGTTTACAATTGGATGTAGATCCTGGCCTTGAACCCTGTACGTAGACCATTTTCCAAACCCCCACTCACACCTGGAAGGCCTACTTGTGATGTGGAATCACCCTGTGTTGTGACCTGGATGCCTATTCAGGTGAGTAGGTGGACCCTATTCCTACATGGTGGTGACACTTGTCACTGCCCCAAGGTATGGGGCCCACTCTCGCTGCTGGGTGGTTAACACTGTTTAGAATACCTTTTTTTTAAACCTTGTCCTCTGTACCCATGCAGGTTTACAATTGGATGTAGATCCTGGCCTTGAACCCTGTACGTAGACCATTTTCCAAACCCCCACTCACACCTGGAAGGCCTACTCGTGATGTGGAATCACCCTGTGTTGTGACCTGGATGCCTATTCAGGTGAGTAGGTGGACCCCACTCCTACATGGTGGTGACACTTGTCACTACCCCAAGGTATGGGGCCCACTCTCGCTGCTGGGTGGTTAACACTGTTTAGAATACCTTTTTTTAAACCTTGTCCTCTGTACCCATGCAGGTTTACAATTGGATGTAGATCCTGGCCTTGAACCCTGTACGTAGACCATTTTCCAAACCCCCACTCACACCTGGAAGGCCTACTTGTGATGTGGAATCACCCTGTGTTGTGACCTGGATGCCTATTCAGGTGAGTAGGTGGACCCCACTCCTACATGGTGGTGACACTTGTCACTGCCCCAAGGTATGGGGCCCACTCTCGCTGCTGGGTGGTTAACACTGTTTAGAATACCTTTTTTTAAACCTTGTCCTCTGTACCCATGCAGGTTTACAATTGGATGCAGATCCTGGCCTTGAACCCTGTACATAGACCATTTTCCAAACCCCCACTCACTCCTGGAAGGCCTACTTGTGATGTGGAATCACCCTGTGTTGTGACCTGGATGCCTATTCAGGTGAGTAGGTGGACCCCACTCCTACATGGTGGTGACACTTGTCACTGCCCCAAGGTATGGGGCCCACTCTCGCTGCTGGGTGGTTAACACTGTTTAGAATACCTTTTTTTAAACCTTGTCCTCTGTACCCATGCAGGTTTACAATTGGATGTAGATCCTGGCCTTGAACCCTGTACGTAGACTATTTTCCAAACCCCCACTCACACCTGGAAGGCCTACTTGTGATGTGGAATTACCCTGTGTTGTGACCTGGATGCCTATTCAGGTGAGTAGGTGGACCCTATTCCTACATGGTGGTGACACTTGTCACTGCCCCAAGGTATGGGGCCCACTCTCGCTGCTGGGTGGTTAACACTGTTTAGAATACCTTTTTTTAAACCTTGTCCTCTGTACCCATGCAGGTTTACAATTGGATGTAGATCCTGGCCTTGAACCCTGTACGTAGACCATTTTCCAAACCCCCACTCACACCTGGAAGGCCTACTTGTGATGTGGAATCACCCTGTGTTGTGACCCGGATGCCTATTCAGGTGAGTAGGTGGACCCCACTCCTACATGGTGGTGACACTTGTCACTGCCCCAAGGTATGGGGCCCACTCTCGCTGCTGGGTGGTTAACACTGTTTAGAATACCTTTTTTTAAACCTTGTCCTCTGTACCCATGCAGGTTTACAATTGGATGTAGATCCTGGCCTTGAACCCTGTACGTAGACCATTTTCCAAACCCCCACTCACACCTGGAAGGCCTACTTGTGATGTGGAATCACCCTGTGTTGTGACCTGGATGCCTATTCAGGTGAGTAGGTGGACCCAACTCCTACATGGTGGTGACACTTGTCACTGCCCCAAGGTATGGTGCCCACTCTCGCTGCTGGGTGGTTAACACTGTTTAGAATACCTTTTTTTAAACCTTGTCCTCTGTACCCATGCAGGTTTACAATTGGATGCACATCCTGGCCTTGAACTCTGTACGTAGACCATTTTTCGAAGCCCCCACTCACTCCTGGAAGGCCTACTTGTGATGTGGAATTACCCTGTGTTGTGACCTAGATGCCTATTCAGGTGAGTAGGTGGACACCACTCCTACATGGTGGTGACACTTGTTACTGTCCCAAGGTATGGGGCCCACTCTTGCTGCTGGGTGGTTAACACTGTTTAGAATACCTTTTTTTAAACCTTGTCCTCTGTTCCCATGCTGGTTTACAATTGGATGCAGATCCTGGCCTTGAACCCTGTACGTAGACCATTTTCCAAACCCCCACTCACTCCTGGAAGGCCTACTTGTGATGTGGAATCACCCTGGGTTGTGACCTGGATGCCTATTCAGGTGAGTAGGTGGACCCCACTCCTACATGGTGGTGACACTTGTTACTGTCCCAAGGTATGGGGCCCACTCTCGCTGCTGCGTGGTTAACACTGTTTAGAATACCTTTTTTTAAACCTTGTCCTCTGTACCCATGCAGGTTTACAATTGGATGTAGATCCTGGCCTTGAACCCTGTACGTAGACCATTTTCCAAACCCCCACTCACACCTGGAAGGCCTACTTGTGATGTGGAATCACCCTGTGTTGTGACCTGGATGCCTATTCAGGTGAGTAGGTGGACCCTATTCCTACATGGTGGTGACACTTGTCACTGCCCCAAGGTATGGGGCCCACTCTCGCTGCTGGGTGGTTAACACTGTTTAGAATACCTTTTTTTAAACCTTGTCCTCTGTACCCATGCAGGTTTACAATTGGATGTAGATCCTGGCCTTGAACCCTGTACGTAGACCATTTTCCAAACCCCCACTCACACCTGGAAGGCCTACTTGTGATGTGGAATCACCCTGTGTTGTGACCTGGATGCCTATTCAGGTAAGTAGGTGGACCCCACTCCTACATGGTGGTGTCACTTGTCACTGCCCCACGGTATGGGGCCCACTCTCGCTGCTGGGTGGTTAACACTGTTTAGAATACCTTTTTTTAAACCTTGTCCTCTGTACCCATGCAGGTTTACAATTGGATGCAGATTCTGGCATTGAACCCTGTACGTAGACCATTTTCCAAACCCCCACTCACACCCGGAAGGCCTACTTGTGATGTGGAATCACCCTGTGTTGTGACCTGGATGCCTATTCAGGTGAGTAGGTGGACCCTATTCCTACATGGTGGTGAAACTTGTCACTGCCCCAAGGTATGGGGCCCACTCTCGCTGCTGGGTGGTTAACACTGTTTAGAATACCGTTTTTTAAACCTTGTCCTCTGTACCCATGCAGGTTTACAATTGGATGTAGATCCTGGCCTTGAACCCTGTACGTAGACCATTTTCCAAACCCCCACTCACACCTGGAAGGCCTACTTGTGATGTGGAATCACCCTGTGTTGTGACCTGGATGCCTATTCAGGTGAGTAGGTGGACCCCACTCCTACATGGTGGTGACACTTGTCACTGCCCCAAGGTATGGGGCCCACTCTCGCTGCTGGGTGGTTAACACTGTTTAGAATACCTTTTTTTAAACCTTGTCCTCTGTACCCATGCAAGTTTACAATTGGATGCAGATCCTGGCCTTGAACCCTGTACGTAGACTATTTTCCAAACCCCTACTCACTCCTGGAAGGCCTACTTGTGATGTGGAATCACCCTGTGTTGTGACCTGGATGCCTATTCAGGTGAGTAGGTGGACCCCACTCCTACATGGTGGTGCACTTGTCACTGCCCCAAGGTATCGGGCCCACTCTCGCTGCTGGGTGGTTAACACTGTTTAGAATACCTTTTTTTAAACCTTGTCCTCTGTACCCATGCAGGTTTACAATTGGATGTAGATCCTGGCCTTGAATCCTGTACGTAGACTATTTTCCAAACCCCCACTCACACCTGGAAGGCCTACTTGTGATGTGGAATCACCCTGTGTTGTGACCTGGATGCCTATGCAGGTGAGTAGGTGGACCCTATTCCTACATGGTGGTGACACTTGTCACTGCCCCAAGGTATGGGGCCCACTCTCGCTGCTGGGTGGTTAACACTGTTTAGAATACCTTTTTTTAAACCTTGTCCTCTGTACCCATGCAGGTTTACAATTGGATGTAGATCCTGGCCTTGAACCCTGTACGTAGACCATTTTCCAAACCCCCACTCACACCTGGAAGGCCTACTTGTGATGTGGAATCACCCTGTGTTGTGACCTGGATGCCTATTCAGGTGAGTAGGTGGACCCCACTCCTACATGCTGGTGACACTTGTCACTGCCCCAAGGTATTGGGCCCACTCTCGCTGCTGGGTGGTTAACACTGTTTAGAATACCTTTTTTTAAACCTTGTCCTCTGTACCCATGCAGGTTTACAATTGGATGTAGATCCTGGCCTTGAACCCTGTACGTAGACCATTTTCCAAACCCCCACTCACACCTGGAAGGCCTACTTGTGATGTGGAATCACCCTGTGTTGTGACCTGGATGCCTATTCAGGTGAGTAGGTGGACCCTATTCCTACATGGTGGTGAAACTTGTCACTGCCCCAAGGTATGGGGCCCACTCTCGCTGCTGGGTGGTTAACACTGTTTAGAATACCTTTTTTTAAACCTTGTCCTCTGTACCCATGCAGGTTTACAATTGGATGTAGATCCTGGCCTTGAACCCTGTACGTAGACCATTTTCCAAACCCCCACTCACACCTGGAAGGCCTACTTGTGATGTGGAATCACCCTGTGTTGTGACCTGGATGCCTATTCAGGTGAGTAGGTGGACCCCACTCCTACATGGTGGTGACACTTGTCACTGCCCCAAGGTATGGGGCCCACTCTCGCTGCTGGGTGGTTAACACTGTTTAGAATACCTTTTTTTAAACCTTGTCCTCTGTACCCATGCAAGTTTACAATTGGATGCAGATCCTGGCCTTGAACCCTGTACGTAGACTATTTTCCAAACCCCTACTCACTCCTGGAAGGCCTACTTGTGATGTGGAATCACCCTGTGTTGTGACCTGGATGCCTATTCAGGTGAGTAGGTGGACCCCACTCCTACATGGTGGTGCACTTGTCACTGCCCCAAGGTATCGGGCCCACTCTCGCTGCTGGGTGGTTAACACTGTTTAGAATACCTTTTTTTAAACCTTGTCCTCTGTACCCATGCAGGTTTACAATTGGATGTAGATCCTGGCCTTGAATCCTGTACGTAGACTATTTTCCAAACCCCCACTCACACCTGGAAGGCCTACTTGTGATGTGGAATCACCCTGTGTTGTGACCTGGATGCCTATGCAGGTGAGTAGGTGGACCCTATTCCTACATGGTGGTGACACTTGTCACTGCCCCAAGGTATGGGGCCCACTCTCGCTGCTGGGTGGTTAACACTGTTTAGAATACCTTTTTTTAAACCTTGTCCTCTGTACCCATGCAGGTTTACAATTGGATGTAGATCCTGGCCTTGAACCCTGTACGTAGACCATTTTCCAAACCCCCACTCACACCTGGAAGGCCTACTTGTGATGTGGAATCACCCTGTTTTGTGACCTGGATGCCTATTCAGGTGAGTAGGTGGACCCCACTCCTACATGCTGGTGACACTTGTCACTGCCCCAAGGTATTGGGCCCACTCTCGCTGCTGGGTGGTTAACACTGTTTAGAATACCTTTTTTTAAACCTTGTCCTCTGTACCCATGCAGGTTTACAATTGGATGTAGATCCTGGCCTTGAACCCTGTACGTAGACCATTTTCCAAACCCCCACTCACACCTGGAAGGCCTACTTGTGATGTGGAATCACCCTGTGTTGTGACCTGGATGCCTATTCAGGTGAGTAGGTGGACCCTATTCCTACATGGTGGTGAAACTTGTCACTGCCCCAAGGTATGGGGCCCACTCTCGCTGCTGGGTGGTTAACACTGTTTAGAATACCTTTTTTTAAACCTTGTCCTCTGTACCCATGCAGGTTTACAATTGGATGTAGATCCTGGCCTTGAACCCTGTACGTAGACCATTTTCCAAACCCCCACTCACACCTGGAAGGCCTACTTGTGATGTGGAATCACCCTGTGTTGTGACCTGGATGCCTATTCAGGTGAGTAGGTGGACCCCACTCCTACATGGTGATGACACTTGTCACTGCCCCAAGGTATGGGGCCCACTCTCGCTGCTGGGTGGTTAACACTGTTTAGAATACCTTTTTTTAAACCTTGTCCTCTGTACCCATGCAGGTTTACAATTGGATGCAGATCCTGGCCTTGAACCCTGTACGTAGACCATTTTCCAAACCCCTACTCACTCCAGGAAGGCCTACTTGTGATGTGGAATCACCCTGTGTTGTGACCTGGATGCCTATTCAGGTGAGTAGGTGGACCCTATTCCTACATGGTGGTGACACTTGTCACTGCCCCAAGGTATGGGGCCCACTCTCGCTGCTGGGTGGTTAACACTGTTTAGAATACCTTTTTTTAAACCTTGTCCTCTGTACCCATGCAGGTTTACAATTGGATGCAGATCCTGGCCTTGAACCCTGTACGTAGACCATTTTCCAAACCCCCACTCACACCTGGAAGGCCTACTTGTGATGTGGAATCACCCTGTGTTGTGACCTGGATGCCTATGCAGGTGAGTAGGTGGACCCTATTCCTACATGGTGGTGACACTTGTCACTGCCCCAAGGTATGGGGCCCACTCTCGCTGCTGGGTGGTTAACACTGTTTAGAATACCTTTTTTTAAACCTTGTCCTCTGTACCCATGCAGGTTTACAATTGGATGTAGATCCTGGCCTTGAACCCTGTACGTAGACCATTTTCCAAACCCCCACTCACACCTGGAAGGCCTACTTGTGATGTGGAATCACCCTGTGTTGTGACCTGGATGCCTATTCAGGTGAGTAGGTGGACCCCACTCCTATATGCTGGTGACACTTGTCACTGCCCCAAGGTATGGGGCCCACTCTCGCTGCTGGGTGGTTAACACTGTTTAGAATACCTTTTTTTAAACCTTGTCCTCTGTACCCATGCAGGTTTACAATTGGATGTAGATCCTGGCCTTGAACCCTGTACGTAGACCATTTTCCAAACCCCCACTCACACCTGGAAGGCCTACTTGTGATGTGGAATCACCCTGTGTTGTGACCTGGATGCCTATTCAGGTGAGTAGGTGGACCCTATTCCTACATGGTGGTGACACTTGTCACTGCCCCAAGGTATGGGGCCCACTCTCGCTGCTGGGTGGTTAACACTGTTTAGAATACCTTTTTTTTAAACCTTGTCCTCTGTACCCATGCAGGTTTACAATTGGATGTAGATCCTGGCCTTGAACCCTGTACGTAGACCATTTTCCAAACCCCCACTCACACCTGGAAGGCCTACTCGTGATGTGGAATCACCCTGTGTTGTGACCTGGATGCCTATTCAGGTGAGTAGGTGGACCCCACTCCTACATGGTGGTGACACTTGTCACTACCCCAAGGTATGGGGCCCACTCTCGCTGCTGGGTGGTTAACACTGTTTAGAATACCTTTTTTTAAACCTTGTCCTCTGTACCCATGCAGGTTTACAATTGGATGTAGATCCTGGCCTTGAACCCTGTACGTAGACCATTTTCCAAACCCCCACTCACACCTGGAAGGCCTACTTGTGATGTGGAATCACCCTGTGTTGTGACCTGGATGCCTATTCAGGTGAGTAGGTGGACCCCATTCCTACATGGTGGTGACACTTGTCACTGCCCCAAGGTATGGGGCCCACTCTCGCTGCTGGGTGGTTAACACTGTTTAGAATACCTTTTTTTAAACCTTGTCCTCTGTACCCATGCAGGTTTACAATTGGATGCAGATCCTGGCCTTGAACCCTGTACATAGACCATTTTCCAAACCCCCACTCACTCCTGGAAGGCCTACTTGTGATGTGGAATCACCCTGTGTTGTGACCTGGATGCCTATTCAGGTGAGTAGGTGGACCCCACTCCTACATGGTGGTGACACTTGTCACTGCCCCAAGGTATGGGGCCCACTCTCGCTGCTGGGTGGTTAACACTGTTTAGAATACCTTTTTTTAAACCTTGTCCTCTGTACCCATGCAGGTTTACAATTGGATGTAGATCCTGGCCTTGAACCCTGTACGTAGACTATTTTCCAAACCCCCACTCACACCTGGAAGGCCTACTTGTGATGTGGAATTACCCTGTGTTGTGACCTGGATGCCTATTCAGGTGAGTAGGTGGACCCTATTCCTACATGGTGGTGACACTTGTCACTGCCCCAAGGTATGGGGCCCACTCTCGCTGCTGGGTGGTTAACACTGTTTAGAATACCTTTTTTTAAACCTTGTCCTCTGTACCCATGCAGGTTTACAATTGGATGTAGATCCTGGCCTTGAACCCTGTACGTAGACCATTTTCCAAACCCCCACTCACACCTGGAAGGCCTACTTGTGATGTGGAATCACCCTGTGTTGTGACCCGGATGCCTATTCAGGTGAGTAGGTGGACCCCACTCCTACATGGTGGTGACACTTGTCACTGCCCCAAGGTATGGGGCCCACTCTCGCTGCTGGGTGGTTAACACTGTTTAGAATACCTTTTTTTAAACCTTGTCCTCTGTACCCATGCAGGTTTACAATTGGATGTAGATCCTGGCCTTGAACCCTGTACGTAGACCATTTTCCAAACCCCCACTCACACCTGGAAGGCCTACTTGTGATGTGGAATCACCCTGTGTTGTGACCTGGATGCCTATTCAGGTGAGTAGGTGGACCCAACTCCTACATGGTGGTGACACTTGTCACTGCCCCAAGGTATGGTGCCCACTCTCGCTGCTGGGTGGTTAACACTGTTTAGAATACCTTTTTTTAAACCTTGTCCTCTGTACCCATGCAGGTTTACAATTGGATGCACATCCTGGCCTTGAACTCTGTACGTAGACCATTTTTCGAAGCCCCCACTCACTCCTGGAAGGCCTACTTGTGATGTGGAATTACCCTGTGTTGTGACCTAGATGCCTATTCAGGTGAGTAGGTGGACACCACTCCTACATGGTGGTGACACTTGTTACTGTCCCAAGGTATGGGGCCCACTCTTGCTGCTGGGTGGTTAACACTGTTTAGAATACCTTTTTTTAAACCTTGTCCTCTGTTCCCATGCTGGTTTACAATTGGATGCAGATCCTGGCCTTGAACCCTGTACGTAGACCATTTTCCAAACCCCCACTCACTCCTGGAAGGCCTACTTGTGATGTGGAATCACCCTGTGTTGTGACCTGGATGCCTATTCAGGTGAGTAGGTGGACCCCACTCCTACATGGTGGTGACACTTGTTACTGTCCCAAGGTATGGGGCCCACTCTCGCTGCTGCGTGGTTAACACTGTTTAGAATACCTTTTTTTAAACCTTGTCCTCTGTACCCATGCAGGTTTACAATTGGATGTAGATCCTGGCCTTGAACCCTGTACGTAGACCATTTTCCAAACCCCCACTCACACCTGGAAGGCCTACTTGTGATGTGGAATCACCCTGTGTTGTGACCTGGATGCCTATTCAGGTGAGTAGGTGGACCCTATTCCTACATGGTGGTGACACTTGTCACTGCCCCAAGGTATGGGGCCCACTCTCGCTGCTGGGTGGTTAACACTGTTTAGAATACCTTTTTTTAAACCTTGTCCTCTGTACCCATGCAGGTTTACAATTGGATGTAGATCCTGGCCTTGAACCCTGTACGTAGACCATTTTCCAAACCCCCACTCACACCTGGAAGGCCTACTTGTGATGTGGAATCACCCTGTGTTGTGACCTGGATGCCTATTCAGGTAAGTAGGTGGACCCCACTCCTACATGGTGGTGTCACTTGTCACTGCCCCACGGTATGGGGCCCACTCTCGCTGCTGGGTGGTTAACACTGTTTAGAATACCTTTTTTTAAACCTTGTCCTCTGTACCCATGCAGGTTTACAATTGGATGCACATCCTGGCCTTGAACCCTGTACGTAGACCATTTTTCGAAGCCCCCACTCACTCCTGGAAGGCCTACTTGTGATGTGGAATTACCCTGTGTTGTGACCTAGATGCCTATTCAGGTGAGTAGGTGGACCCCACTCCTACATGGTGGTGACACTTGTTACTGTCCCAAGGTATGGGGCCCACTCTTGCTGCTGGGTGTTTAACACTGTTTAGAATACCTTTTTTTAAAACCTTGTCCTCTGTACCCATGCAGGTTTACAATTGGATGCAGATCCTGGCCTTGAACCCTGTACGTAGACCATTTTCCAAACTCCCACTCACTCCTGGAAGGCCTACTTGTGATGTGGAATCACCCTGTGTTGTGACCTGGATGCCTATTCAGGTGAGTAGGTGGACCCCACTTCTACATGGTGGTGACACTTGTCACTGCCCCAAGGTATGGGGCCCACTCTCGCTGCTGGGTGGTTAACACTGTTTAGAATACCTTTTTTTAAACCTTGTCCTCTGTACCCATGCAGGTTTACAATTGGATGCAGATCCTGGCCTTGAACCCTGTACGTAGACCATTTTCCAAACCCCCACTCACACCTGGAAGGCCTACTTGTGATGTGGAATCACCCTGTGTTGTGACCTGGATGCCTATGCTGGTGAGTAGGTGGACCCTATTCCTACATTGTGGTGACACTTGTCACTGCCCCAAGGTATGGGGCCCACTCTCGCTGCTATGTGGTTAACACTGTTTAGAATACCTTTTTTTAAACCTTGTCCCCTGTACCCATGCAGGTTTACAATTGGATGTAGATCCTGGCCTTGAACCCTGTACGTAGACCATTTTCCAAACCCCCACTCACACCTGGAAGGCCTACTTGTGATGTGGAATCACCCTGTGTTGTGACCTGGATGCCTATTCAGGTAAGTAGGTGGACCCCACTCCTACATGGTGGTGTCACTTGTCACTGCCCCACGGTATGGGGCCCACTCTCGCTGCTGGGTGGTTAACACTGTTTAGAATACCTTTTTTTAAACCTTGTCCTCTGTACCCATGCAGGTTTACAATTGGATGCACATCCTGGCCTTGAACCCTGTACGTAGACCATTTTTCGAAGCCCCCACTCACTCCTGGAAGGCCTACTTGTGATGTGGAATTACCCTGTGTTGTGACCTAGATGCCTATTCAGGTGAGTAGGTGGACCCCACTCCTACATGGTGGTGACACTTGTTACTGTCCCAAGGTATGGGGCCCACTCTTGCTGCTGGGTGTTTAACACTGTTTAGAATACCTTTTTTTGAAACCTTGTCCTCTGTACCCATGCAGGTTTACAATTGGATGCAGATCCTGGCCTTGAACCCTGTACGTAGACCATTTTCCAAACTCCCACTCACTCCTGGAAGGCCTACTTGTGATGTGGAATCACCCTGTGTTGTGACCTGGATGCCTATTCAGGTGAGTAGGTGGACCCCACTTCTACATGGTGGTGACACTTGTCACTGCCCCAAGGTATGGGGCCCACTCTCGCTGCTGGGTGGTTAACACTGTTTAGAATACCTTTTTTTAAACCTTGTCCTCTGTACCCATGCAGGTTTACAATTGGATGCAGATCCTGGCCTTGAACCCTGTACGTAGACCATTTTCCAAACCCCCACTCACACCTGGAAGGCCTACTTGTGATGTGGAATCACCCTGTGTTGTGACCTGGATGCCTATGCAGGTGAGTAGGTGGACCCTATTCCTACATGGTGGTGACACTTGTCACTGCCCCAAGGTATGGGGCCCACTCTCGCTGCTATGTGGTTAACACTGTTTAGAATACCTTTTTTTAAACCTTGTCCCCTGTACCCATGCAGGTTTACAATTGGATGTAGATCCTGGCCTTGAACCCTGTACGTAGACCATTTTCCAAACCCCCACTCACACCTGGAAGGCCTACTTGTGATGTGGAATCACCCTGTGTTGTGACCTGGATGCCTATTCAGGTGAGTAGGTGGACCCCACTCCTACATGCTGGTGACACTTGTCACTGCCCCAAGGTATGGGGCCGACTCTCGCTGCTGGGTGGTTAACACTGTTTAGAATACCTTTTTTTAAACCTTGTCCTCTGTACCCATGCAGGTTTACAATTGGATGTAGATCCTGGCCTTGAACCCTGTACGTAGACCATTTTCCAAACCCCCACTCACACCTGGAAGGCCTACTTGTGATGTGGAATCACCCTGTGTTGTGACCTGGATGCCTATTCAGGTGAGTAGGTGGACCCCACTCCTGCATGGTGGTGACACTTGTCACTGCCCCAAGGTATGGGGCCCACTCTCGCTGCTGGGTGGTTAACACTGTTTAGAATACCTTTTTTTAAACCTTGTCCTCTGTACCCATGCAGGTTTACAATTGGATGTAGATCCTGGCCTTGAACCCTGTACGTAGACTATTTTCCAAACCCCCACTCACACCTGGAAGGCCTACTTGTGATGTGGAATCACCCTGTGTTGTGACCTGGATGCCTATTCAGGT
This sequence comes from Pseudophryne corroboree, assembly GCF_028390025.1. Classification (NCBI taxonomy): domain Eukaryota; kingdom Metazoa; phylum Chordata; class Amphibia; order Anura; family Myobatrachidae; genus Pseudophryne; species Pseudophryne corroboree. The sequence continues at coordinate 851,248,780 of NC_086447.1, forward strand.
GAGTAGGTGGACCCTATTCCTACATGGTGGTGACACTTGTCACTGCCTCAAGGTATGGGGCCCACTCTCGCTGCTGGGTGGTTAACACTGTTTAGAATACCTTTTTTTAAACCTTGTCCTCTGTACCCATGCAGGTTTACAATTGGATGTAGATCCTGGCCTTGAACCCTGTACGTAGACCATTTTCCAAACCCCCACTCACACCCGGAAGGCCTACTTGTGATGTGGAATCACCCTGTGTTGTGACCTGGATGCCTATTCAGGTGAGTAGGTGGACCCCACTCCTACATGGTGGTGACACTTGTCACTGCCCCAAGGTATGGGGCCCACTCTCGCTGCTGGGTGGTTAACACTGTTTAGAATACCTTTTTTTAAACCTTGTCCTCTGTACCCATGCAGGTTTACAATTGGATGCACATCCTGGCCTTGAACTCTGTACGTAGACCATTTTTCGAAGCCCCCACTCACTCCTGGAAGGCCTACTTGTGATGTGGAATTACCCTGTGTTGTGACCTAGATGCCTATTCAGGTGAGTAGGTGGACACTACTCCTACATGGTGGTGACACTTGTTACTGTCCCAAGGTATGGGGCCCACTCTTGCTGCTGGGTGGTTAACACTGTTTAGAATACCTTTTTTTAAACCTTGTCCTCTGTTCCCATGCAGGTTTACAATTGGATGCAGATCCTGGCCTTGAACCCTGTACGTAGACCATTTTCCAAACCCCCACTCACTCCTGGAAGGCCTACTTGTGATGTGGAATCACCCTGTGTTGTGACCTGGATGCCTATTCAGATCAGTAGGTGGACCCCACTCCTACATGGTGGTGACACTTGTTACTGTCCCAAGGTATGGGGCCCACTCTCGCTGCTGGGTGGTTAACACTGTTTAGAATACCTTTTTTTAAACCTTGTCCTCTGTACCCATGCAGGTTTACAATTGGATGCAGATTCTGGCATTGAACCCTGTACGTAGACCATTTTCCAAACCCCCACTCACACCCGGAAGGCCTACTTGTGATGTGGAATCACCCTGTGTTGTGACCTGGATACCTATTCAGGTGAGTAGGTGGACCCTATTCCTACATGGTGGTGAAACTTGTCACTGCCCCAAGGTATGGGGCCCACTCTCGCTGCTGGGTGGTTAACACTGTTTAGAATACCTTTTTTTAAACCTTGTCCTCTGTACCCATGCAGGTTTACAATTGGATGTAGATCCTGGCCTTGAACCCTGTACGTAGACCATTTTCCAAACCCCCACTCACACCTGGAAGGCATACTTGTGATGTGGAATCACCCTGTGTTGTGACCTGGATGCCTATTCAGGTGAGTAGGTGGACCCCACTCCTACATGGTGGTGACACTTGTCACTGCCCCAAGGTATGGGGCCCACTCTCGCTGCTGGGTGGTTAACACTGTTTAGAATACCTTTTTTTAAACCTTGTCCTCTGTACCTATGCAGGTTTACAATTGGATGCAGATCCTGGCCTTGAACCCTGTACGTAGACCATTTTCCAAACCCCTACTCACTCCTGGAAGGCCTACTTGTGATGTGGAATCACCCTGTGTTGTGACCTGGATGCCTATTCAGGTGAGTAGGTGGACCCCACTCCTACATGGTGGTGACACTTGTCACTGCCCCAAGGTATGGGGCCCACTCTCGCTGCTGGGTGGTTAACACTGTTTAGAATACCTTTTTTTTAAACCTTGTCCTCTGTACCCATGCAGGTTTACAATTGGATGTAGATCCTGGCCTTGAACCCTGTACGTAGACTATTTTCCAAACCCCCACTCACACCTGGAAGGCCTACTTGTGATGTGGAATCACCCTGTGTTGTAACCTGGATGCCTATTCAGGTGAGTAGGTGGACCCTATTCCTACATGGTGGTGACACTTGTCACTGCCCCAAGGTATGGGGCCCACTCTCGCTGCTGGGTGGTTAACACTGTTTAGAATACCTTTTTTTAAACCTTGTCCTCTGTACCCATGCAGGTTTACAATTGGATGTAGATCCTGGCCTTGAACCCTGTACGTAGACCATTTTCCAAACCCCCACTCACACCTGGAAGGCCTACTTGTGATGTGGAATCACCCTGTGTTGTGACCTGGATGCCTATTCAGGTGAGTAGGTGGACCCCACTCCTACATGGTGGTGACACTTGTCACTGCCCCAAGGTATGGGGCCCACTCTCGCTGCTGGGTGGTTAACACTGTTTAGAATACCTTTTTTTAAACCTTGTCCTCTGTACCCATGCAGGTTTACAATTGGATGTAGATCCTGGCCTTGAACCCTGTACGTAGACCATTTTCCAAACCCCCACTCACACCTGGAAGGCCTACTTGTGATGTGGAATCACCCTGTGTTGTGACCTGGATGCCTATTCAGGTGAGTAGGTGGACCCCACTCCTACATGGTGGTGACACTTGTCACTGCCCCAAGGTATGGGGCCCACTCTCGCTGCTGGGTGGTTAACACTGTTTAGAATACCTTTTTTTAAACCTTGTCCTCTGTACCCATGCAGGTTTACAATTGGATGTAGATCCTGGCCTTGAACCCTGTACGTAGACCATTTTCCAAACCCCCACTCACACCTGGAAGGCCTACTTGTGATGTGGAATCACCCTGTGTTGTGACCTGGATGCCTATTCAGGTGAGTAGGTGGACCCCACTCCTACATGGTGGTGACACTTGTCACTGCCCCAAGGTATGGGGCCCACTCTCGCTGCTGGGTGGTTAACACTGTTTAGAATACCTTTTTTTAAACCTTGTCCTCTGTACCCATGCAGGTTTACAATTGGATGTAGATCCTGGCCTTGAACCCTGTACGTAGACTATTTTCCAAACCCCCACTCACACCTGGAAGGCCTACTTGTGATGTGGAATCACCCTGTGTTGTGACCTGGATGCCTATTCAGGTGAGTAGGTGGACCCTATTCCTACATGGTGGTGACACTTGTCACTGCCCCAAGGTATGGGGCCCACTCTCGCTGCTGGGTGGTTAACACTGTTTAGAATACCTTTTTTTAAACCTTGTCCTCTGTACCCATGCAGGTTTACAATTGGATGTAGATCCTGGCCTTGAACCCTGTACGTAGACCATTTTCCAAACCCCCACTCACACCTGGAAGGCCTACTTGTGATGTGGAATCACCCTGTGTTGTGACCTGGATGCCTATTCAGGTGAGTAGGTGGACCCCACTCCTACATGGTGGTGACACTTGTCACTGCCCCAAGGTATGGGGCCCACTATCGCTGCTGGGTGGTTAACACTGTTTAGAATACCTTTTTTTAAACCTTGTCCTCTGTACCCATGCAGGTTTACAATTGGATGTAGATCCTGGCCTTGAACCCTGTACGTAGACCATTTTCCAAACCCCCACTCACACCTGGAAGGCCTACTTGTGATGTGGAATCACCCTGTGTTGTGACCTGGATGCCTATTCAGGTGAGTAGGTGGACCCCACTCCTACATGGTGGTGACACTTGTCACTGCCCCAAGGTATGGGGCCCACTCTCGCTGCTGGGTGGTTAACACTGTTTAGAATACCTTTTTTTAAACCTTGTCCTCTGTACCCATGCAGGTTTACAATTGGATGTAGATCCTGGCCTTGAACCCTGTACGTAGACTATTTTCCAAACCCCCACTCACACCTGGAAGGCCTACTTGTGATGTGGAATCACCCTGTGTTGTGACCTGGATGCCTATTCAGGTGAGTAGGTGGACCCTATTCCTACATGGTGGTGACACTTGTCACTGCCCCAAGGTATGGGGCCCACTCTCGCTGCTGGGTGGTTAACACTGTTTAGAATACCTTTTTTTAAACCTTGTCCTCTGTACCCATGCAGGTTTACAATTGGATGTAGATCCTGGCCTTGAACCCTGTACGTAGACCATTTTCCAAACCCCCACTCACACCTGGAAGGCCTACTTGTGATGTGGAATCACCCTGTGTTGTGACCTGGATGCCTATTTAGGTGAGTAGGTGGACCCCACTCCTACATGGTGGTGACACTTGTCACTGCCCCAAGGTATGGGGCCCACTCTCGCTGCTGGGTGGTTAACACTGTTTAGAATACCTTTTTTTAAACCTTGTCCTCTGTACCCATGCAGGTTTACAATTGGATGTAGATCCTGGCCTTGAACCCTGTACGTAGACCATTTTCCAAACCCCCACTCACACCTGGAAGGCCTACTTGTGATGTGGAATCACCCTGTGTTGTGACCTGGATGCCTATTCAGGTGAGTAGGTGGACCCTATTCCTACATGGTGGTGACACTTGTCACTGCCCCAAGGTATGGGGCCCACTCTCGCTGCTGGGTGGTTAACACTGTTTAGAATACCTTTTTTTAAACCTTGTCCTCTGTACCCATGCAGGTTTACAATTGGATGTAGATCCTGGCCTTGAACCCTGTACGTAGACCATTTTCCAAACCCCCACTCACACCTGGAAGGCCTACTTGTGATGTGGAATCACCCTGTGTTGTGACCTGGATGCCTATTCAGGTGAGTAGGTGGCCCCCACTCCTACATGGTGGTGTCACTTGTCACTGCCCCACGGTATGGGGCCCACTCTCGCTGCTGGGTGGTTAACACTGTTTAGAATACCTTTTTTTAAACCTTGTCCTCTGTACCCATGCAGGTTTACAATTGGATGCACATCCTGGCCTTGAACCCTGTACGTAGACCATTTTCGAAGCCCCCACTCACTCCTGGAAGGCCTACTTGTGATGTGGAATTACCCTGTGTTGTGACCTAGATGCCTATTCAGGTGAGTAGGTGGACCCCACTCCTACATGGTGGTGACACTTGTTACTGTCCCAAGGTATGGGGCCCACTCTTGCTGCTGGGTGTTTAACACTGTTTAGAATACCTTTTTTTAAAACCTTGTCCTCTGTACCCATGCAGGTTTACAATTGGATGCAGATCCTGGCCTTGAACCCTGTACGTAGACCATTTTCCAAACCCCCACTCACTCCTGGAAGGCCTACTTGTGATGTGGAATCACCCTGTGTTGTGACCTGGATGCCTATTCAGGTGAGTAGGTGGACCCCACTCCTACATGGTGGTGACACTTGTCACTGCCCCAAGGTATGGGGCCCACTCTCGCTGCTGGGTGGTTAACACTGTTTAGAATACCTTTTTTTAAACCTTGTCCTCTGTACCCATGCAGGTTTACAATTGGATGCAGATCCTGGCCTTGAACCCTGTACGTAGACCATTTTCCAAACCCCCACTCACACCTGGAAGGCCTACTTGTGATGTGGAATCACCCTGTGTTGTGACCTGGATGCCTATGCAGGTGAGTAGGTGGACCCTATTCCTACATGGTGGTGACACTTGTCACTGCCCCAAGGTATGGGGCCCACTCTCGCTGCTGGGTGGTTAACACTGTTTAGAATACCTTTTTTTAAACCTTGTCCTCTGTACCCATGCAGGTTTACAATTGGATGTAGATCCTGGCCTTGAACCCTGTACGTAGACCATTTTCCAAACCCCCACTCACACCTGGAAGGCCTACTTGTGATGTGGAATCACCCTCTGTTGTGACCTGGATGCCTATTCAGGTGAGTAGGTGGACCCCACTCCTACATGCTGGTGACACTTGTCACTGCCCCAAGGTATGGGGCCCACTCTCGCTGCTGGGTGGTTAACACTGTTTAGAATACCTTTTTTTAAACCTTGTCCTCTGTACCCATGCAGGTTTACAATTGGATGTAGATCCTGGCCTTGAACCCTGTACGTTGACCATTTTCCAAACCCCCACTCACACCTGGAAGGCCTACTTGTGATGTGGAATCACCCTGTGTTGTGACCTGGATGCCTATTTAGGTGAGTAGGTGGACCCCACTCCTACATGGTGGTGACACTTGTCACTGCCCCAAGGTATGGGGCCCACTCTCGCTGCTGGGTGGTTAACACTGTTTAGAATACCTTTTTTTAAACCTTGTCCTCTGTACCCATGCAGGTTTACAATTGGATGTAGATCCTGGCCTTGAACCCTGTACGTAGACCATTTTCCAAACCCCCACTCACACCTGGAAGGCCTACTTGTGATGTGGAATCACCCTGTGTTGTGACCTGGATGCCTATTCAGGTGAGTAGGTGGACCCTATTCCTACATGGTGGTGACACTTGTCACTGCCCCAAGGTATGGGGCCCACTCTCGCTGCTGGGTGGTTAACACTGTTTAGAATACCTTTTTTTAAACCTTGTCCTCTGTACCCATGCAGGTTTACAATTGGATGTAGATCCTGGCCTTGAACCCTGTACGTAGACCATTTTCCAAACCCCCACTCACACCTGGAAGGCCTACTTGTGATGTGGAATCACCCTGTGTTGTGACCTGGATGCCTATTCAGGTGAGTAGGTGGCCCCCACTCCTACATGGTGGTGTCACTTGTCACTGCCCCACGGTATGGGGCCCACTCTCGCTGCTGGGTGGTTAACACTGTTTAGAATACCTTTTTTTAAACCTTGTCCTCTGTACCCATGCAGGTTTACAATTGGATGCACATCCTGGCCTTGAACCCTGTACGTAGACCATTTTCGAAGCCCCCACTCACTCCTGGAAGGCCTACTTGTGATGTGGAATTACCCTGTGTTGTGACCTAGATGCCTATTCAGGTGAGTAGGTGGACCCCACTCCTACATGGTGGTGACACTTGTTACTGTCCCAAGGTATGGGGCCCACTCTTGCTGCTGGGTGTTTAACACTGTTTAGAATACCTTTTTTTAAAACCTTGTCCTCTGTACCCATGCAGGTTTACAATTGGATGCAGATCCTGGCCTTGAACCCTGTACGTAGACCATTTTCCAAACCCCCACTCACTCCTGGAAGGCCTACTTGTGATGTGGAATCACCCTGTGTTGTGACCTGGATGCCTATTCAGGTGAGTAGGTGGACCCCACTCCTACATGGTGGTGACACTTGTCACTGCCCCAAGGTATGGGGCCCACTCTCGCTGCTGGGTGGTTAACACTGTTTAGAATACCTTTTTTTAAACCTTGTCCTCTGTACCCATGCAGGTTTACAATTGGATGCAGATCCTGGCCTTGAACCCTGTACGTAGACCATTTTCCAAACCCCCACTCACACCTGGAAGGCCTACTTGTGATGTGGAATCACCCTGTGTTGTGACCTGGATGCCTATGCAGGTGAGTAGGTGGTCCCTATTCCTACATGGTGGTGACACTTGTCACTGCCCCAAGGTATGGGGCCCACTCTCGCTGCTGGGTGGTTAACACTGTTTAGAATACCTTTTTTTAAACCTTGTCCTCTGTACCCATGCAGGTTTACAATTGGATGTAGATCCTGGCCTTGAACCCTGTACGTAGACCATTTTCCAAACCCCCACTCACACCTGGAAGGCCTACTTGTGATGTGGAATCACCCTCTGTTGTGACCTGGATGCCTATTCAGGTGAGTAGGTGGACCCCACTCCTACATGCTGGTGACACTTGTCACTGCCCCAAGGTATGGGGCCCACTCTCGCTGCTGGGTGGTTAACACTGTTTAGAATACCTTTTTTTAAACCTTGTCCTCTGTACCCATGCAGGTTTACAATTGGATGTAGATCCTGGCCTTGAACCCTGTACGTTGACCATTTTCCAAACCCCCACTCACACCTGGAAGGCCTACTTGTGATGTGGAATCACCCTGTGTTGTGACCTGGATGCCTATTCAGGTGAGTAGGTGGACCCCACTCCTGCATGGTGGTGACACTTGTCACTGCCCCAAGGTATGGGGCCCACTCTCGCTGCTGGGTGGTTAACACTGTTTAGAATACCTTTTTTTAAACCTTGTCCTCTGTACCCATGCAGGTTTACAATTGGATGTAGATCCTGGCCTTGAACCCTGTACGTAGACTATTTTCCAAACCCCCACTCACACCTGGAAGGCCTACTTGTGATGTGGAATCACCCTGTGTTGTGACCTGGATGCCTATTCAGGTGAGTAGGTGGACCCTATTCCTACATGGTGGTGACACTTGTCACTGCCCCAAGGTATGGGGCCCACTCTCGCTGCTGGGTGGTTAACACTGTTTAGAATACCTTTTTTTAAACCTTGTCCTCTGTACCCATGCAGGTTTACAATTGGATGTAGATCCTGGCCTTGAACCCTGTACGTAAACCATTTTCCAAACCCCCACTCACACCTGGAAGGCCTACTTGTGATGTGGAATCACCCTGTGTTGTGACCTGGATGCCTATTCAGGTGAGTAGGTGGACCCCACTCCTACATGCTGGTGACACTTGTCACTGCCCCAAGGTATGGGGCCCACTCTCGCTGCTGGGTGGTTAACACTGTTTAGAATACCTTTTTTTAAACCTTGTCCTCTGTACCCATGCAGGTTTACAATTGGATGTAGATCCTGGCCTTGAACCCTGTACGTAGACTATTTTCCAAACCCCCACTCACACCTGGAAGGCCTACTTGTGATGTGGAATCACACTGTGTTGTGACCTGGATGCCTATTCAGGTGAGTAGGTGGACCCCACTCCTACATGGTGGTGACACTTGTCACTGCCCCAAGGTATGGGGCCCACTCTCGCTGCTGGGTGGTTAACACTGTTTAGAATACCTTTTTTTAAACCTTGTCCTCTGTACCCATGCAGGTTTACAATTGGATGTAGATCCTGGCCTTGAACCCTGTACGTAGACCATTTTCCAAACCCCCACTCACACCTGGAAGGCCTACTTGTGATGTGGAATCACCCTGTGTTGTGACCTGGATGCCTATTCAGGTGAGTAGGTGGACCCCACTCCTACATGGTGGTGACACTTGTCACTGCCCCAAGGTATGGGGCCCACTCTCGCTGCTGGGTGGTTAACACTGTTTAGAATACCTTTTTTTAAACCTTGTCCTCTGTACCCATGCAGGTTTACAATTGGATGCACATCCTGGCCTTGAACTCTGTACGTAGACCATTTTTCGAAGCCCCCACTCACTCCTGGAAGGCCTACTTGTGATGTGGAATTACCCTGTGTTGTGACCTAGATGCCTATTCAGGTGAGTAGGTGGACACTACTCCTACATGGTGGTGACACTTGTTACTGTCCCAAGGTATGGGGCCCACTCTTGCTGCTGGGTGGTTAACACTGTTTAGAATACCTTTTTTTAAACCTTGTCCTCTGTTCCCATGCAGGTTTACAATTGGATGCAGATCCTGGCCTTGAACCCTGTACGTAGACCATTTTCCAAACCCCCACTCACTCCTGGAAGGCCTACTTGTGATGTGGAATCACCCTGTGTTGTGACCTGGATGCCTATTCAGGTGAGTAGGTGGACCCCACTCCTACATGGTGGTGACACTTGTTACTGTCCCAAGGTATGGGGCCCACTCTCGCTGCTGGGTGGTTAACACTGTTTAGAATACCTTTTTTTAAACCTTGTCCTCTGTACCCATGCAGGTTTACAATTGGATGCAGATTCTGGCATTGAACCCTGTACGTAGACCATTTTCCAAACCCCCACTCACACCCGGAAGGCCTACTTGTGATGTGGAATCACCCTGTGTTGTGACCTGGATGCCTATTCAGGTGAGTAGGTGGACCCTATTCCTACATGGTGGTGAAACTTGTCACTGCCCCAAGGTATGGGGCCCACTCTCGCTGCTGGGTGGTTAACACTGTTTAGAATACCTTTTTTTAAACCTTGTCCTCTGTACCCATGCAGGTTTACAATTGGATGTAGATCCTGGCCTTGAACCCTGTACGTAGACCATTTTCCAAACCCCCACTCACACCTGGAAGGCCTACTTGTGATGTGGAATCACCCTGTGTTGTGACCTGGATGCCTATTCAGGTGAGTAGGTGGACCCCACTCCTACATGGTGGTGACACTTGTCACTGCCCCAAGGTATGGGGCCCACTATCGCTGCTGGGTGGTTAACACTGTTTAGAATACCTTTTTTTAAACCTTGTCCTCTGTACCTATGCAGGTTTACAATTGGATGCAGATCCTGGCCTTGAACCCTGTACGTAGACCATTTTCCAAACCCCTACTCACTCCTGGAAGGCCTACTTGTGATGTGGAATCACCCTGTGTTGTGACCTGGATGCCTATTCAGGTGAGTAGGTGGACCCCACTCCTACATGGTGGTGACACTTGTCACTGCCCCAAGGTATGGGGCCCACTCTCGCTGCTGGGTGGTTAACACTGTTTAGAATACCTTTTTTTAAACCTTGTCCTCTGTACCCATGCAGGTTTACAATTGGATGTAGATCCTGGCCTTGAACCCTGTACGTAGACTATTTTCCAAACCCCCACTCACACCTGGAAGGCCTACTTGTGATGTGGAATCACCCTGTGTTGTAACCTGGATGCCTATTCAGGTGAGTAGGTGGACCCTATTCCTACATGGTGGTGACACTTGTCACTGCCCCAAGGTATGGGGCCCACTCTCGCTGCTGGGTGGTTAACACTGTTTAGAATACCTTTTTTTAAACCTTGTCCTCTGTACCCATGCAGGTTTACAATTGGATGTAGATCCTGGCCTTGAACCCTGTACGTAGACCATTTTCCAAACCCCCACTCACACCTGGAAGGCCTACTTGTGATGTGGAATCACCCTGTGTTGTGACCTGGATGCCTATTCAGGTGAGTAGGTGGACCCCACTCCTACATGGTGGTGACACTTGTCACTGCCCCAAGGTATGGGGCCCACTCTCGCTGCTGGGTGGTTAACACTGTTTAGAATACCTTTTTTTAAACCTTGTCCTCTGTACCCATGCAGGTTTACAATTGGATGTAGATCCTGGCCTTGAACCCTGTACGTAGACCATTTTCCAAACCCCCACTCACACCTGGAAGGCCTACTTGTGATGTGGAATCACCCTGTGTTGTGACCTGGATGCCTATTCAGGTGAGTAGGTGGACCCCACTCCTACATGGTGGTGACACTTGTCACTGCCCCAAGGTATGGGGCCCACTCTCGCTGCTGGGTGGTTAACGCTGTTTAGAATACCTTTTTTTAAACCTTGTCCTCTGTACCCATGCAGGTTTACAATTGGATGTAGATCCTGGCCTTGAACCCTGTACGTAGACCATTTTCCAAACCCCCACTCACACCTGGAAGGCCTACTTGTGATGTGGAATCACCCTGTGTTGTGACCTGGATGCCTATTCAGGTGAGTAGGTGGACCCCACTCCTACATGGTGGTGACACTTGTCACTGCCCCAAGGTATGGGGCCCACTCTCGCTGCTGGGTGGTTAACACTGTTTAGAATACCTTTTTTTAAACCTTGTCCTCTGTACCCATGCAGGTTTACAATTGGATGTAGATCCTGGCCTTGAACCCTGTACGTAGACTATTTTCCAAACCCCCACTCACACCTGGAAGGCCTACTTGTGATGTGGAATCACCCTGTGTTGTGACCTGGATGCCTATTCAGGTGAGTAGGTGGACCCTATTCCTACATGGTGGTGACACTTGTCACTGCCCCAAGGTATGGGGCCCACTCTCGCTGCTGGGTGGTTAACACTGTTTAGAATACCTTTTTTTAAACCTTGTCCTCTGTACCCATGCAGGTTTACAATTGGATGTAGATCCTGGCCTTGAACCCTGTACGTAGACCATTTTCCAAACCCCCACTCACACCTGGAAGGCCTACTTGTGATGTGGAATCACCCTGTGTTGTGACCTGGATGCCTATTCAGGTGAGTAGGTGGACCCCACTCCTACATGGTGGTGACACTTGTCACTGCCCCAAGGTATGGGGCCCACTCTCGCTGCTGGGTGGTTAACACTGTTTAGAATACCTTTTTTTAAACCTTGTCCTCTGTACCCATGCAGGTTTACAATTGGATGTAGATCCTGGCCTTGAACCCTGTACGTAGACCATTTTCCAAACCCCCACTCACACCTGGAAGGCCTACTTGTGATGTGGAATCACCCTGTGTTGTGACCTGGATGCCTATTCAGGTGAGTAGGTGGACCCCACTCCTACATGGTGGTGACACTTGTCACTGCCCCAAGGTATGGGGCCCACTCTCGCTGCTGGGTGGTTAACACTGTTTAGAATACCTTTTTTTAAACCTTGTCCTCTGTACCCATGCAGGTTTACAATTGGATGTAGATCCTGGCCTTGAACCCTGTACGTAGACTATTTTCCAAACCCCCACTCACACCTGGAAGGCCTACTTGTGATGTGGAATCACCCTGTGTTGTGACCTGGATGCCTATTCAGGTGAGTAGGTGGACCCTATTCCTACATGGTGGTGACACTTGTCACTGCCCCAAGGTATGGGGCCCACTCTCGCTGCTGGGTGGTTAACACTGTTTAGAATACCTTTTTTTAAACCTTGTCCTCTGTACCCATGCAGGTTTACAATTGGATGTAGATCCTGGCCTTGAACCCTGTACGTAGACCATTTTCCAAACCCCCACTCACACCTGGAAGGCCTACTTGTGATGTGGAATCACCCTGTGTTGTGACCTGGATGCCTATTTAGGTGAGTAGGTGGACCCCACTCCTACATGGTGGTGACACTTGTCACTGCCCCAAGGTATGGGGCCCACTCTCGCTGCTGGGTGGTTAACACTGTTTAGAATACCTTTTTTTAAACCTTGTCCTCTGTACCCATGCAGGTTTACAATTGGATGTAGATCCTGGCCTTGAACCCTGTACGTAGACCATTTTCCAAACCCCCACTCACACCTGGAAGGCCTACTTGTGATGTGGAATCACCCTGTGTTGTGACCTGGATGCCTATTCAGGTGAGTAGGTGGACCCTATTCCTACATGGTGGTGACACTTGTCACTGCCCCAAGGTATGGGGCCCACTCTCGCTGCTGGGTGGTTAACACTGTTTAGAATACCTTTTTTTAAACCTTGTCCTCTGTACCCATGCAGGTTTACAATTGGATGTAGATCCTGGCCTTGAACCCTGTACGTAGACCATTTTCCAAACCCCCACTCACACCTGGAAGGCCTACTTGTGATGTGGAATCACCCTGTGTTGTGACCTGGATGCCTATTCAGGTGAGTAGGTGGCCCCCACTCCTACATGGTGGTGTCACTTGTCACTGCCCCACGGTATGGGGCCCACTCTCGCTGCTGGGTGGTTAACACTGTTTAGAATACCTTTTTTTAAACCTTGTCCTCTGTACCCATGCAGGTTTACAATTGGATGCACATCCTGGCCTTGAACCCTGTACGTAGACCATTTTCGAAGCCCCCACTCACTCCTGGAAGGCCTACTTGTGATGTGGAATTACCCTGTGTTGTGACCTAGATGCCTATTCAGGTGAGTAGGTGGACCCCACTCCTACATGGTGGTGACACTTGTTACTGTCCCAAGGTATGGGGCCCACTCTTGCTGCTGGGTGTTTAACACTGTTTAGAATACCTTTTTTTAAAACCTTGTCCTCTGTACCCATGCAGGTTTACAATTGGATGCAGATCCTGGCCTTGAACCCTGTACGTAGACCATTTTCCAAACCCCCACTCACTCCTGGAAGGCCTACTTGTGATGTGGAATCACCCTGTGTTGTGACCTGGATGCCTATTCAGGTGAGTAGGTGGACCCCACTCCTACATGGTGGTGACACTTGTCACTGCCCCAAGGTATGGGGCCCACTCTCGCTGCTGGGTGGTTAACACTGTTTAGAATACCTTTTTTTAAACCTTGTCCTCTGTACCCATGCAGGTTTACAATTGGATGCAGATCCTGGCCTTGAACCCTGTACGTAGACCATTTTCCAAACCCCCACTCACACCTGGAAGGCCTACTTGTGATGTGGAATCACCCTGTGTTGTGACCTGGATGCCTATGCAGGTGAGTAGGTGGACCCTATTCCTACATGGTGGTGACACTTGTCACTGCCCCAAGGTATGGGGCCCACTCTCGCTGCTGGGTGGTTAACACTGTTTAGAATACCTTTTTTTAAACCTTGTCCTCTGTACCCATGCAGGTTTACAATTGGATGTAGATCCTGGCCTTGAACCCTGTACGTAGACCATTTTCCAAACCCCCACTCACACCTGGAAGGCCTACTTGTGATGTGGAATCACCCTCTGTTGTGACCTGGATGCCTATTCAGGTGAGTAGGTGGACCCCACTCCTACATGCTGGTGACACTTGTCACTGCCCCAAGGTATGGGGCCCACTCTCGCTGCTGGGTGGTTAACACTGTTTAGAATACCTTTTTTTAAACCTTGTCCTCTGTACCCATGCAGGTTTACAATTGGATGTAGATCCTGGCCTTGAACCCTGTACGTTGACCATTTTCCAAACCCCCACTCACACCTGGAAGGCCTACTTGTGATGTGGAATCACCCTGTGTTGTGACCTGGATGCCTATTTAGGTGAGTAGGTGGACCCCACTCCTACATGGTGGTGACACTTGTCACTGCCCCAAGGTATGGGGCCCACTCTCGCTGCTGGGTGGTTAACACTGTTTAGAATACCTTTTTTTAAACCTTGTCCTCTGTACCCATGCAGGTTTACAATTGGATGTAGATCCTGGCCTTGAACCCTGTACGTAGACCATTTTCCAAACCCCCACTCACACCTGGAAGGCCTACTTGTGATGTGGAATCACCCTGTGTTGTGACCTGGATGCCTATTCAGGTGAGTAGGTGGACCCTATTCCTACATGGTGGTGACACTTGTCACTGCCCCAAGGTATGGGGCCCACTCTCGCTGCTGTGTGGTTAACACTGTTTAGAATACCTTTTTTTAAACCTTGTCCTCTGTACCCATGCAGGTTTACAATTGGATGTAGATCCTGGCCTTGAACCCTGTACGTAGACCATTTTCCAAACCCCCACTCACACCTGGAAGGCCTACTTGTGATGTGGAATCACCCTGTGTTGTGACCTGGATGCCTATTCAGGTGAGTAGGTGGCCCCCACTCCTACATGGTGGTGTCACTTGTCACTGCCCCACGGTATGGGGCCCACTCTCGCTGCTGGGTGGTTAACACTGTTTAGAATACCTTTTTTTAAACCTTGTCCTCTGTACCCATGCAGGTTTACAATTGGATGCACATCCTGGCCTTGAACCCTGTACGTAGACCATTTTCGAAGCCCCCACTCACTCCTGGAAGGCCTACTTGTGATGTGGAATTACCCTGTGTTGTGACCTAGATGCCTATTCAGGTGAGTAGGTGGACCCCACTCCTACATGGTGGTGACACTTGTTACTGTCCCAAGGTATGGGGCCCACTCTTGCTGCTGGGTGTTTAACACTGTTTAGAATACCTTTTTTTAAAACCTTGTCCTCTGTACCCATGCAGGTTTACAATTGGATGCAGATCCTGGCCTTGAACCCTGTACGTAGACCATTTTCCAAACCCCCACTCACTCCTGGAAGGCCTACTTGTGATGTGGAATCACCCTGTGTTGTGACCTGGATGCCTATTCAGGTGAGTAGGTGGACCCCACTCCTACATGGTGGTGACACTTGTCACTGCCCCAAGGTATGGGGCCCACTCTCGCTGCTGGGTGGTTAACACTGTTTAGAATACCTTTTTTTAAACCTTGTCCTCTGTACCCATGCAGGTTTACAATTGGATGCAGATCCTGGCCTTGAACCCTGTACGTAGACCATTTTCCAAACCCCCACTCACACCTGGAAGGCCTACTTGTGATGTGGAATCACCCTGTGTTGTGACCTGGATGCCTATGCAGGTGAGTAGGTGGACCCTATTCCTACATGGTGGTGACACTTGTCACTGCCCCAAGGTATGGGGCCCACTCTCGCTGCTGGGTGGTTAACACTGTTTAGAATACCTTTTTTTAAACCTTGTCCTCTGTACCCATGCAGGTTTACAATTGGATGTAGATCCTGGCCTTGAACCCTGTACGTAGACCATTTTCCAAACCCCCACTCACACCTGGAAGGCCTACTTGTGATGTGGAATCACCCTCTGTTGTGACCTGGATGCCTATTCAGGTGAGTAGGTGGACCCCACTCCTACATGCTGGTGACACTTGTCACTGCCCCAAGGTATGGGGCCCACTCTCGCTGCTGGGTGGTTAACACTGTTTAGAATACCTTTTTTTAAACCTTGTCCTCTGTACCCATGCAGGTTTACAATTGGATGTAGATCCTGGCCTTGAACCCTGTACGTTGACCATTTTCCAAACCCCCACTCACACCTGGAAGGCCTACTTGTGATGTGGAATCACCCTGTGTTGTGACCTGGATGCCTATTCAGGTGAGTAGGTGGACCCCACTCCTGCATGGTGGTGACACTTGTCACTGCCCCAAGGTATGGGGCCCACTCTCGCTGCTGGGTGGTTAACACTGTTTAGAATACCTTTTTTTAAACCTTGTCCTCTGTACCCATGCAGGTTTACAATTGGATGTAGATCCTGGCCTTGAACCCTGTACGTAGACTATTTTCCAAACCCCCACTCACACCTGGAAGGCCTACTTGTGATGTGGAATCACCCTGTGTTGTGACCTGGATGCCTATTCAGGTGAGTAGGTGGACCCTATTCCTACATGGTGGTGACACTTGTCACTGCCCCAAGGTATGGGGCCCACTCTCGCTGCTGGGTGGTTAACACTGTTTAGAATACCTTTTTTTAAACCTTGTCCTCTGTACCCATGCAGGTTTACAATTGGATGTAGATCCTGGCCTTGAACCCTGTACGTAGACCATTTTCCAAACCCCCACTCACACCTGGAAGGCCTACTTGTGATGTGGAATCACCCTGTGTTGTGACCTGGATGCCTATTCAGGTGAGTAGGTGGACCCCACTCCTACATGCTGGTGACACTTGTCACTGCCCCAAGGTATGGGGCCCACTCTCGCTGCTGGGTGGTTAACACTGTTTAGAATACCTTTTTTTAAACCTTGTCCTCTGTACCCATGCAGGTTTACAATTGGATGTAGATCCTGGCCTTGAACCCTGTACGTAGACTATTTTCCAAACCCCCACTCACACCTGGAAGGCCTACTTGTGATGTGGAATCACCCTGTGTTGTGACCTGGATGCCTATTCAGGTGAGTAGGTGGACCCCACTCCTACATGGTGGTGACACTTGTCACTGCCCCAAGGTATGGGGCCCACTCTCGCTGCTGGGTGGTTAACACTGTTTAGAATACCTTTTTTTAAACCTTGTCCTCTGTACCCATGCAGGTTTACAATTGGATGTAGATCCTGGCCTTGAACCCTGTACGTAGACCATTTTCCAAACCCCCACTCACACCTGGAAGGCCTACTTGTGATGTGGAATCACCCTGTGTTGTGACCTGGATGCCTATTCAGGTGAGTAGGTGGACCCCACTCCTACATGGTGGTGACACTTGTCACTGCCCCAAGGTATGGGGCCCACTCTCGCTGCTGGGTGGTTAACACTGTTTAGAATACCTTTTTTTAAACCTTGTCCTCTGTACCCATGCAGGTTTACAATTGGATGCACATCCTGGCCTTGAACTCTGTACGTAGACCATTTTTCGAAGCCCCCACTCACTCCTGGAAGGCCTACTTGTGATGTGGAATTACCCTGTGTTGTGACCTAGATGCCTATTCAGGTGAGTAGGTGGACACCACTCCTACATGGTGGTGACACTTGTTACTGTCCCAAGGTATGGGGCCCACTCTCGCTGCTGGGTGGTTAACACTGTTTAGAATACCTTTTTTTAAACCTTGTCCTCTGTTCCCATGCAGGTTTGCAATTGGATGCAGATCCTGGCCTTGAACCCTGTACGTAGACCATTTTCCAAACCCCCACTCACTCCTGGAAGGCCTACTTGTGATGTGGAATCACCCTGTGTTGTGACCTGGATGCCTATTCAGGTGAGTAGGTGGACCCCACTCCTACATGGTGGTGACACTTGTTACTGTCCCAAGGTATGGGGCCCACTCTCGCTGCTGGGTGGTTAACACTGTTTAGAATACCTTTTTTTAAACCTTGTCCTCTGTACCCATGCAGGTTTACAATTGGATGCAGATTCTGGCATTGAACCCTGTACGTAGACCATTTTCCAAACCCCCACTCACACCCGGAAGGCCTACTTGTGATGTGGAATCACCCTGTGTTGTGACCTGGATGCCTATTCAGGTGAGTAGGTGGACCCTATTCCTACATGGTGGTGAAACTTGTCACTGCCCCAAGGTATGGGGCCCACTCTCGCTGCTGGGTGGTTAACACTGTTTAGAATACCTTTTTTTAAACCTTGTCCTCTGTACCCATGCAGGTTTACAATTGGATGTAGATCCTGGCCTTGAACCCTGTACGTAGACCATTTTCCAAACCCCCACTCACACCTGGAAGGCCTACTTGTGATGTGGAATCACCCTGTGTTGTGACCTGGATGCCTATTCAGGTGAGTAGGTGGACCCCACTCCTACATGGTGGTGACACTTGTCACTGCCCCAAGGTATGGGGCCCACTCTCGCTGCTGGGTGGTTAACACTGTTTAGAATACCTTTTTTTAAACCTTGTCCTCTGTACCCATGCAGGTTTACAATTGGATGCAGATCCTGGCCTTGAACCCTGTACGTAGACCATTTTCCAAACCCCCACTCACTCCTGGAAGGCCTACTTGTGATGTGGAATCACCCTGTGTTGTGACCTGGATGCCTATTCAGGTGAGTAGGTGGACCCCACTCCTACATGGTGGTGACACTTGTCACTGCCCCAAGGTATGGGGCCCACTCTCGCTGCTGGGTGGTTAACACTGTTTAGAATACCTTTTTTTAAACCTTGTCCTCTGTACCCATGCAGGTTTACAATTGGATGCAGATCCTGGCCTTGAACCCTGTACGTAGACCATTTTCCAAACCCCCACTCACTCCTGGAAGGCCTACTTGTGATGTGGAATCACCCTGTGTTGTGACCTGGATGCCTATTCAGGTGAGTAGGTGGACCCCACTCCTACATGGTGGTGACACTTGTCACTGCCCCAAGGTATGGGGCCCACTCTCGCTGCTGGGTGGTTAACACTGTTTAGAATACCTTTTTTTAAACCTTGTCCTCTGTACCCATGCAGGTTTACAATTGGATGTAGATCCTGGCCTTGAACCCTGTACGTAGACTATTTTCCAAACCCCCACTCACACCTGGAAGGCCTACTTGTGATGTGGAATCACCCTGTGTTGTGACCTGGATGCCTATTCAGGTGAGTAGGTGGACCCTATTCCTACATGGTGGTGACACTTGTCACTGCCCCAAGGTATGGGGCCCACTCTCGCTGCTGGGTGGTTAACACTGTTTAGAATACCTTTTTTTAAACCTTGTCCTCTGTACCCATGCAGGTTTACAATTGGATGTAGATCCTGGCCTTGAACCCTGTACATAGACCATTTTCCAAACCCCCACTCACACCTGGAAGGCCTACTTGTGATGTGGAATCACCCTGTGTTGTGACCTGGATGCCTATTCAGGTGAGTAGGTGGACCCCACTCCTACATGGTGGTGACACTTGTCACTGCCTCAAGGTATGGGGCCCACTCTCGCTGCTGGGTGGTTAACACTGTTTAGAATACCTTTTTTTAAACCTTGTCCTCTGTACCCATGCAGGTTTACAATTGGATGTAGATCCTGGCCTTGAACCCTGTACGTAGACCATTTTCCAAACCCCCACTCACACCTGGAAGGCCTACTTGTGATGTGGAATCACCCTGTGTTGTGACCTGGATGCCTATTTAGGTGAGTAGGTGGACCCCACTCCTACATGGTGGTGACACTTGTCACTGCCCCAAGGTATGGGGCCCACTCTCGCTGCTGGGTGGTTAACACTGTTTAGAATACCTTTTTTTAAACCTTGTCCTCTGTACCCATGCAGGTTTACAATTGGATGTAGATCCTGGCCTTGAACCCTGTACGTAGACTATTTTCCAAACCCCCACTCACACCTGGAAGGCCTACTTGTGATGTGGAATCACCCTGTGTTGTGACCTGGATGCCTATTCAGGTGAGTAGGTGGACCCTATTCCTACATGGTGGTGACACTTGTCACTGCCCCAAGGTATGGGGCCCACTCTCGCTGCTGGGTGGTTAACACTGTTTAGAATACCTTTTTTTAAACCTTGTCCTCTGTACCCATGCAGGTTTACAATTGGATGTAGATCCTGGCCTTGAACCCTGTACGTAGACCATTTTCCAAACCCCCACTCACACCTGGAAGGCCTACTTGTGATGTGGAATCACCCTGTGTTGTGACCTGGATGCCTATTCAGGTGAGTAGGTGGACCCCACTCCTACATGGTGGTGACACTTGTCACTGCCCCAAGGTATGGGGCCCACTCTCGCTGCTGGGTGGTTAACACTGTTTAGAATACCTTTTTTTAAACCTTGTCCTCTGTACCCATGCAGGTTTACAATTGGATGCAGATCCTGGCCTTGAACCCTGTACGTAGACCATTTTCCAAACCCCCACTCACTCCTGGAAGGCCTACTTGTGATGTGGAATCACCCTGTGTTGTGACCTGGATGCCTATTCAGGTGAGTAGGTGGACCCCACTCCTACATGGTGGTGACACTTGTCACTGCCCCAAGGTATGGGGCCCACTCTCGCTGCTGGGTGGTTAACACTGTTTAGAATACCTTTTTTTAAACCTTGTCCTCTGTACCCATGCAGGTTTACAATTGGATGTAGATCCTGGCCTTGAACCCTGTACGTAGACTATTTTCCAAACCCCCACTCACACCTGGAAGGCCTACTTGTGATGTGGAATCACCCTGTGTTGTGACCTGGATGCCTATTCAGGTGAGTAGGTGGACCCTATTCCTACATGGTGGTGACACTTGTCACTGCCCCAAGGTATGGGGCCCACTCTCGCTGCTGGGTGGTTAACACTGTTTAGAATACCTTTTTTTAAACCTTGTCCTCTGTACCCATGCAGGTTTACAATTGGATGTAGATCCTGGCCTTGAACCCTGTACATAGACCATTTTCCAAACCCCCACTCACACCTGGAAGGCCTACTTGTGATGTGGAATCACCCTGTGTTGTGACCTGGATGCCTATTCAGGTGAGTAGGTGGACCCCACTCCTACATGGTGGTGACACTTGTCACTGCCTCAAGGTATGGGGCCCACTCTCGCTGCTGGGTGGTTAACACTGTTTAGAATACCTTTTTTTAAACCTTGTCCTCTGTACCCATGCAGGTTTACAATTGGATGTAGATCCTGGCCTTGAACCCTGTACGTAGACCATTTTCCAAACCCCCACTCACACCTGGAAGGCCTACTTGTGATGTGGAATCACCCTGTGTTGTGACCTGGATGCCTATTTAGGTGAGTAGGTGGACCCCACTCCTACATGGTGGTGACACTTGTCACTGCCCCAAGGTATGGGGCCCACTCTCGCTGCTGGGTGGTTAACACTGTTTAGAATACCTTTTTTTAAACCTTGTCCTCTGTACCCATGCAGGTTTACAATTGGATGTAGATCCTGGCCTTGAACCCTGTACGTAGACTATTTTCCAAACCCCCACTCACACCTGGAAGGCCTACTTGTGATGTGGAATCACCCTGTGTTGTGACCTGGATGCCTATTCAGGTGAGTAGGTGGACCCTATTCCTACATGGTGGTGACACTTGTCACTGCCCCAAGGTATGGGGCCCACTCTCGCTGCTGGGTGGTTAACACTGTTTAGAATACCTTTTTTTAAACCTTGTCCTCTGTACCCATGCAGGTTTACAATTGGATGTAGATCCTGGCCTTGAACCCTGTACGTAGACCATTTTCCAAACCCCCACTTACACCTGGAAGGCCTACTTGTGATGTGGAATCACCCTGTGTTGTGACCTGGATGCCTATTCAGGTGAGTAGGTGGACACCACTCCTACATGGTGGTGACACTTGTCACTGCCCCACGGTATGGGGCCCACTCTCGCTGCTGGGTGGTTAACACTGTTTAGAATACCTTTTTTTAAACCTTGTCCTCTGTACCCATGCAGGTTTACAATTGGATGCACATCCTGGCCTTGAACTCTGTACGTAGACCATTTTTCGAAGCCCCCACTCACTCCTGGAAGGCCTACTTGTGATGTGGAATTACCCTGTGTTGTGACCTAGATGCCTATTCAGGTGAGTAGGTGGACACCACTCCTACATGGTGGTGACACTTGTTACTGTCCCAAGGTATGGGGCCCACTCTTGCTGCTGGGTGGTTAACACTGTTTAGAATACCTTTTTTTAAACCTTGTCCTCTGTTCCAATGCAGGTTTACAATTGGATGTAGATCCTGGCCTTGAACCCTGTACGTAGACCATTTTCCAAACCCCCACTCACTCCTGGAAGGCCTACTTGTGATGTGGAATCACCCTGTGTTGTGACCTGGATGCCTATTCAGGTGAGTAGGTGGACCCCACTCCTACATGGTGGTGACACTTGTCACTGCCCCAAGGTATGGGGCCCACTCTCGCTGCTGGGTGGTTAACACTGTTTAGAATACCTTTTTTTAAACCTTGTCCTCTGTACCCATGCAGGTTTACAATTGGATGCAGATTCTGGCATTGAACCCTGTACGTAGACCATTTTCCAAACCCCCACTCACACCCGGAAGGCCTACTTGTGATGTGGAATCACCCTGTGTTGTGACCTGGATGCCTATTCAGGTGAGTAGGTGGACCCTATTCCTACATGGTGGTGGAACTTGTCACTGCCCCAAGGTATGGGGCCCACTCTCGCTGCTGGGTGGTTAACACTGTTTAGAATACCTTTTTTTAAACCTTGTCCTCTGTACCCATGCAGGTTTACAATTGGATGTAGATCCTGGCCTTGAACCCTGTACGTAGACCATTTTCCAAACCCCCACTCACACCTGGAAGGCCTACTTTTGATGTGGAATCACCCTGTGTTGTGACCTGGATGCCTATTCAGGTGAGTAGGTGGACCCCACTCCTACATGGTGGTGACACTTGTCACTGCCCCAAGGTATGGGGCCCACTCTCGCTGCTGGGTGGTTAACACTGTTTAGAATACCTTTTTTTAAACCTTGTCCGCTGTACCCATGCAGGTTTACAATTGGATGCAGATCCTGGCCTTGAACCCTGTACGTAGACCATTTTCCAAACCCCCACTCACTCCTGGAACGCCTACTTGTGATGTGGAATCACCCTGTGTTGTGACCTGGATGCCTATTCAGGTGAGTAGGTGGACCCCACTCCTACATGGTGGTGACACTTGTCACTGCCCCAAGGTATGGGGCCCACTCTCGCTGCTGGGTGGTTAACACTGTTTAGAATACCTTTTTTTAAACCTTGTCCTCTGTACCCATGCAGGTTTACAATTGGATGTAGATCCTGGCCTTGAACCCTGTACGTAGACTATTTTCCAAACCCCCACTCACACCTGGAAGGCCTACTTGTGATGTGGAATCACCCTGTGTTGTGACCTGGATGCCTATTTAGGTGAGTAGGTGGACCCCACTCCTACATGGTGGTGACACTTGTCACTGCCCCAAGGTATGGGGCCCACTCTCGCTGCTGGGTGGTTAACACTGTTTAGAATACTTTTTTTTAAACCTTGTCCTCTGTACCCATGCAGGTTTACAATTGGATGTAGATCCTGGCCTTGAACCCTGTACGTAGACTATTTTCCAAACCCCCACTCACACCTGGAAGGCCTACTTGTGATGTGGAATCACCCTGTGTTGTGACCTGGATGCCTATTCAGGTGAGTAGGTGGACCCTATTCCTACATGGTGGTGACACTTGTCACTGCCCCAAGGTATGGGGCCCACTCTCGCTGCTGGGTGGTTAACACTGTTTAGAATACCTTTTTTTAAACCTTGTCCTCTGTACCCATGCAGGTTTACAATTGGATGTAGATCCTGGCCTTGAACCCTGTACGTAGACCATTTTCCAAACCCCCACTCACACCTGGAAGGCCTACTTGTGATGTGGAATCACCCTGTGTTGTGACCTGGATGCCTATTCAGGTGAGTAGGTGGACCCCACTCCTACATGGTGGTGACACTTGTCACTGCCCCACGGTATGGGGCCCACTCTCGCTGCTGGGTGGTTAAAACTGTTTAGAATACCTTTTTTTAAACCTTGTCCTCTGTACCCATGCAGGTTTACAATTGGATGTAGATCCTGGCCTTGAACCCTGTACGTAGACCATTTTCCAAACCCCCACTCACACCTGGAAGGCCTACTTGTGATGTGGAATCACCCTGTGTTGTGACCTGGATGCCTATTCAGGTGAGTAGGTGGACCCTATTCCTACATGGTGGTGACACTTGTCACTGCCCCAAGGTATGGGGCCCACTCTCGCTGCTGGGTGGTTAACACTGTTTAGAATACCTTTTTTTAAACCTTGTCCTCTGTACCCATGCAGGTTTACAATTGGATGTAGATCCTGGCCTTGAACCCTGTACGTAGACCATTTTCCAAACCCCCACTCACACCTGGAAGGCCTACTTGTGATGTGGAATCACCCTGTGTTGTGACCTGGATGCCTATTCAGGTGAGTAGGTGGACCCCACTCCTACATGGTGGTGACACTTGTCACTGCCCCAAGGTATGGGGCCCACTCTCGCTGCTGGGTGGTTAACACTGTTTAGAATACCTTTTTTTAAACCTTGTCCTCTGTACCCATGCAGGTTTACAATTGGATGTAGATCCTGGCCTTGAACCCTGTACGTAGACCATTTTCCAAACCCCCACTCACACCTGGAAGGCCTACTTGTGATGTGGAATCACCCTGTGTTGTGACCTGGATGCCTATTTAGGTGAGTAGGTGGACCCCACTCCTACATGGTGGTGACACTTGTCACTGCCCCAAGGTATGGGGCCCACTCTCGCTGCTGGGTGGTTAAAACTGTTTAAAATACCTTTTTTTAAACCTTGTCCTCTGTACCCATGCAGGTTTACAATTGGATGTAGATCCTGGCCTTGAACCCTGTACGTAGACCATTTTCCAAACCCCCACTCACACCTGGAAGGCCTACTTGTGATGTGGAATCACCCTGTGTTGTGACCTGGATGCCTATTCAGGTGAGTAGGTGGACCCCACTCCTACATGGTGGTGACACTTGTCACTGCCCCAAGGTATGGGGCCCACTCTCGCTGCTGGGTGGTTAACACTGTTTAGAATACCTTTTTTTAAACCTTGTCCTCTGTACCCATGCAGGTTTACAATTGGATGCAGATCCTGGCCTTGAACCCTGTACGTAGACCATTTTCCAAACCCCCACTCACTCCTGGAACGCCTACTTGTGATGTGGAATCACCCTGTGTTGTGACCTGGATGCCTATTCAGGTGAGTAGGTGGACCCCACTCCTACATGGTGGTGACACTTGTCACTGCCCCAAGGTATGGGGCCCACTCTCGCTGCTGGGTGGTTAACACTGTTTAGAATACCTTTTTTTAAACCTTGTCCTCTGTACCCATGCAGGTTTACAATTGGATGTAGATCCTGGCCTTGAACCCTGTACGTAGACTATTTTCCAAACCCCCACTCACACCTGGAAGGCCTACTTGTGATGTGGAATCACCCTGTGTTGTGACCTGGATGCCTATTTAGGTGAGTAGGTGGACCCCACTCCTACATGGTCTTGACACTTGTCACTGCCCCAAGGTATGGGGCCCACTCTCGCTGCTGGGTGGTTAACACTGTTTAGAATACTTTTTTTTAAACCTTGTCCTCTGTACCCATGCAGGTTTACAATTGGATGTAGATCCTGGCCTTGAACCCTGTACGTAGACTATTTTCCAAACCCCCACTCACACCTGGAAGGCCTACTTGTGATGTGGAATCACCCTGTGTTGTGACCTGGATGCCTATTCAGGTGAGTAGGTGGACCCTATTCCTACATGGTGGTGACACTTGTCACTGCCCCAAGGTATGGGGCCCACTCTCGCTGCTGGGTGGTTAACACTGTTTAGAATACCTTTTTTTAAACCTTGTCCTCTGTACCCATGCAGGTTTACAATTGGATGTAGATCCTGGCCTTGAACCCTGTACGTAGACCATTTTCCAAACCCCCACTCACACCTGGAAGGCCTACTTGTGATGTGGAATCACCCTGTGTTGTGACCTGGATGCCTATTCAGGTGAGTAGGTGGACCCCACTCCTACATGGTGGTGACACTTGTCACTGCCCCACGGTATGGGGCCCACTCTCGCTGCTGGGTGGTTAAAACTGTTTAGAATACCTTTTTTTAAACCTTGTCCTCTGTACCCATGCAGGTTTACAATTGGATGTAGATCCTGGCCTTGAACCCTGTACGTAGACCATTTTCCAAACCCCCACTCACACCTGGAAGGCCTACTTGTGATGTGGAATCACCCTGTGTTGTGACCTGGATGCCTATTCAGGTGAGTAGGTGGACCCTATTCCTACATGGTGGTGACACTTGTCACTGCCCCAAGGTATGGGGCCCACTCTCGCTGCTGGGTGGTTAACACTGTTTAGAATACCTTTTTTTAAACCTTGTCCTCTGTACCCATGCAGGTTTACAATTGGATGTAGATCCTGGCCTTGAACCCTGTACGTAGACCATTTTCCAAACCCCCACTCACACCTGGAAGGCCTACTTGTGATGTGGAATCACCCTGTGTTGTGACCTGGATGCCTATTCAGGTGAGTAGGTGGACCCCACTCCTACATGGTGGTGACACTTGTCACTGCCCCAAGGTATGGGGCCCACTCTCGCTGCTGGGTGGTTAACACTGTTTAGAATACCTTTTTTTAAACCTTGTCCTCTGTACCCATGCAGGTTTACAATTGGATGTAGATCCTGGCCTTGAACCCTGTACGTAGACCATTTTCCAAACCCCCACTCACACCTGGAAGGCCTACTTGTGATGTGGAATCACCCTGTGTTGTGACCTGGATGCCTATTTAGGTGAGTAGGTGGACCCCACTCCTACATGGTGGTGACACTTGTCACTGCCCCAAGGTATGGGGCCCACTCTCGCTGCTGGGTGGTTAACACTGTTTAAAATACCTTTTTTTAAACCTTGTCCTCTGTACCCATGCAGGTTTACAATTGGATGTAGATCCTGGCCTTGAACCCTGTACGTAGACTATTTTCCAAACCCCCACTCACACCTGGAAGGCCTACTTGTGATGTGGAATCACCGTGTGTTGTGACCTGGATGCCTATTCAGGTGAGTAGGTGGACCCTATTCCTACATGGTGGTGACACTTGTCACTGCCCCAAGGTATGGGGCCCACTCTCGCTGCTGGGTGGTTAACACTGTTTAGAATACCTTTTTTTAAACCTTGTCCTCTGTACCCATGCAGGTTTACAATTGGATGTAGATCCTGGCCTTGAACCCTGTACGTAGACCATTTTCCAAACCCCCACTCACACCTGGAAGGCCTACTTGTGATGTGGAATCACCCTGTGTTGTGACCTGGATGCCTATTCAGGTGAGTAGGTGGACCCCACTCCTACATGGTGGTGACACTAGTCACAGCCCCACATTATGGGGCCCACTCTCGCTGCTGGGTGGTTAACACTGTTTAGAATACCTTTTTTTAAACCTTGTCCTCTGTACCCATGCAGGTTTACAATTGGATGCACATCCTGGCCTTGAACTCTGTACGTAGACCATTTTTCGAAGCCCCCACTCACTCCTGGAAGGCCTACTTGTGATGTGGAATTACCCTGTGTTGTGACCTAGATGCCTATTCAGGTGAGTAGGTGGACACCACTCCTACATGGTGGTGACACTTGTTACTGTCCCAAGGTATGGGGCCCACTCTTGCTGCTGGGTGGTTAACACTGTTTAGAATACCTTTTTTTAAACCTTGTCCTCTGTTCCCATGCAGGTTTACAATTGGATGCAGATCCTGGCCTTGAACCCTGTACGTAGACCATTTTCCAAACCCCCACTCACTCCTGGAAGGCCTACTTGTGATGTGGAATCACCCTGTGTTGTGACCTGAATGCCTATTCAGGTGAGTAGGTGGACCCCACTCCTACATGGTGGTGACACTTGTCACTGCCCCAAGGTATGGGGCCCACTCTCGCTGCTGGGTGGTTAACACTGTTTAGAATACCTTTTTTTAAACCTTGTCCTCTGTACCCATGCAGGTTTACAATTGGATGCAGATCCTGGCCTTGAACCCTGTACGTAGACCATTTTCCAAACACCCACTCACTCCTGGAAGGCCTACTTGTGATGTGGAATCACCCTGTGTTGTGACCTGGATGCCTATTCAGGTGAGTAGGTGGACCCCACTCCTACATGGTGGTGACACTTGTCACTGCCCCAAGGTATGGGGCCCACTCTCGCTGCTGGGTGGTTAACACTGTTTAGAATACCTTTTTTTAAACCTTGTCCTCTGTACCCATGCAGGTTTACAATTGGATGTAGATTCTGGCCTTGAACCCTGTACGTAGACCATTTTCCAAACCCCCACTCACACCTGGAAGGCCTACTTGTGATGTGGAATCACCCTGTGTTGTGACCTGGATACCTATTTAGGTGAGTAGGTGGACCCCACTCCTACATGGTGGTGACACTTGTCACTGCCCCAAGGTATGGGGCCCACTCTCGCTGCTGGGTGGTTAACACTGTTTAGAATACCTTTTTTTAAACCTTGTCCTCTGTACCCATGCAGGTTTACAATTGGATGTAGATCCTGGCCTTGAACCCTGTACGTAGACTATTTTCCAAACCCCCACTCACACCTGGAAGGCCTACTTGTGATGTGGAATCACCCTGTGTTGTGACCTGGATGCCTATTCAGGTGAGTAGGTGGACCCTATTCCTACATGGTGGTGACACTTGTCACTGCCCCAAGGTATGGGGCCCACTCTCGCTGCTGGGTGGTTAACACTGTTTAGTATACCTTTTTTTAAACCTTGTCCTCTGTACCCATGCAGGTTTACAATTGGATGTAGATCCTGGCCTTGAACCCTGTACGTAGACCATTTTCCAAACCCCCACTCACACCTGGAAGGCCTACTTGTGATGTGGAATCACCCTGTGTTGTGACCTGGATGCCTATTCAGGTGAGTAGGTGGACCCCACTCCTACATGGTGGTGACACTTGTCACTGCCCCACGGTATGGGGCCCACTCTCGCTGCTGGGTGGTTAACACTGTTTAGAATACCTTTTTTTAAACCTTGTCCTCTGTACCCATGCAGGTTTACAATTGGATGCACATCCTGGCCTTGAACCCTGTACGTAGACCATTTTTCGAAGCCCCCACTCACTCCTGGAAGGCCTACTTGTGATGTGGAATTACCCTGTGTTGTGACCTAGATGCCTATTCAGGTGAGTAGGTGGACACCACTCCTACATGGTGGTGACACTTGTTACTGTCCCAAGGTATGGGGCCCACTCTTGCTGCTGGGTGGTTAACACTGTTTAGAATACCTTTTTTTAAACCTTGTCCTCTGTTCCCATGCAGGTTTACAATTGGATGCAGATCCTGGCCTTGAACCCTGTACGTAGACCATTTTCCAAACCCCCACTCACTCCTGGAAGGCCTACTTGTGATGTGGAATCACCCTGTGTTGTGACCTGGATGCCTATTCAGGTGAGTAGGTGGACCCCACTCCTACATGGTGGTGACACTTGTCACTGCCCCAAGGTATGGGGCCCACTCTCGCTGCTGGGTGGTTAACACTGTTTAGAATACCTTTTTTTAAACCTTGTCCTCTGTACCCATGCAGGTTTACAATTGGATGCAGGTCCTGGCCTTGAACCCTGTACGTAGACCATTTTCCAAACACCCACTCACTCCTGGAAGGCCTACTTGTGATGTGGAATCACC
Source organism: Pseudophryne corroboree (assembly GCF_028390025.1). Taxonomy (NCBI): domain Eukaryota; kingdom Metazoa; phylum Chordata; class Amphibia; order Anura; family Myobatrachidae; genus Pseudophryne; species Pseudophryne corroboree. The sequence continues at coordinate 851,278,441 of NC_086447.1, forward strand.
CTGTGTTGTGACCTGGATGCCTATTCAGGTGAGTAGGTGGACCCCACTCCTACATGGTGGTGACACTTGTCACTGCCCCAAGGTATGGGGCCCACTCTCGCTGCTGGGTGGTTAACACTGTTTAGAATACCTTTTTTTAAACCTTGTCCTCTGTACCCATGCAGGTTTACAATTGGATGCACATCCTGGCCTTGAACCCTGTACGTAGACCATTTTTCGAAGCCCCCACTCACTCCTGGAAGGCCTACTTGTGATGTGGAATTACCCTGTGTTGTGACCTAGATGCCTATTCAGGTGAGTAGGTGGACCCCACTCCTACATTGTGGTGACACTTGTTACTGTCCCAAGGTATGGGGCCCACTCTTGCTGCTGGGTGGTTAACACTGTTTAGAATACCTTTTTTTAAACCTTGTCCTCTGTACCCATGCAGGTTTACAATTGGATGCAGATCCTGGCCTTGAACCCTGTACGTAGACCATTTTCCAAACCCCCACTCACTCCTGGAAGGCCTACTTGTGATGTGGAATCACCCTGTGTTGTGACCTGGATGCCTATTCAGGTGAGTAGGTGGACCCCACTCCTACATGGTGGTGACACTTGTCACTGCCCCAAGGTATGGGGCCCACTCTCGCTGCTGGGTGGTTAACACTGTTTAGAATACCTTTTTTTAAACCTTGTCCTCTGTACCCATGCAGGTTTACAATTGGATGCAGATCCTGGCCTTGAACCCTGTACGTAGACCATTTTCCAAACACCCACTCACTCCTGGAAGGCCTACTTGTGATGTGGAATCACCCTGTGTTGTGACCTGGATGCCTATTCAGGTGAGTAGGTGGACCCCACTCCTACATGGTGGTGACACTTGTCACTGCCCCAAGGTATGGGGCCCACTCTCGCTGCTGGGTGGTTAACACTGTTTAGAATACCTTTTTTTAAACCTTGTCCTCTGTACCCATGCAGGTTTACAATTGGATGCACATCCTGGCCTTGAACCCTGTACGTAGACCATTTTTCGAAGCCCCCACTCACTCCTGGAAGGCCTACTTGTGATGTGGAATTACCCTGTGTTGTGACCTAGATGCCTATTCAGGTGAGTAGGTGGACCCCACTCCTACATTGTGGTGACACTTGTTACTGTCCCAAGGTATGGGGCCCACTCTTGCTGCTGGGTGGTTAACACTGTTTAGAATACCTTTTTTTAATCCTTGTCCTCTGTACCCATGCAGGTTTACAATTGGATGCAGATCCTGGCCTTGAACCCTGTACGTAGACCATTTTCCAAACCCCCACTCACTCCTGGATGGCCTACTTGTGATGTGGAATCACCCTGTGTTGTGACCTGGATGCCTATTCAGTAGTGATGAGCGGGTTCGGTTTCTCGGAAACCGAACCCCCCCGAACTTCACGCTTTTTACACGGGTCCGAGGCAGACTCGGATCTTCCCGCCTTGCTCGGTTAACCCGAGCGCGCCCGAATGTCATCATCCCGCTTTCGGATTCTCGCGAGGCTCGGATTCTATCGCGAGACTCGGATTCTATATAAGGAGCCGCGCGTCGCCGCCATTTTCACACGTGCATTGAGATTGATAAGGAGAGGACGTGGCTGGCGTCCTCTCCGTTTAGAATAGAAATAGATAGTGAGAGTGAGACACTTGATTTACTGGAGCTTAGGAGTACTCAGAGAGTGCAGAGTTTACTAGTGACTGACCAGTGACCACCAGTGCAGTTTTATTATTATTTAATATAATCCGTTCTCTGCCTGAAAAAAAACGACACACAGTGACACAGTATACCATATCTGTGCTCAGCCTCAGTGTGCTGCATCATCTATGTATATCTGACTGTGCTGAGTGCTCACTGCTCACACAGCTTAATTGTGGGGGAGACTGGGGAGCAGTTATAGCAGGAGTACATATATTTAACAGTGCACACTTTTGCTGCCAGAGTGCCACTGCCAGTGTGACTGACCAGTGACCAGTGACCACCAGTATATTGTGATTGTCTGCCTGAAAAAGTTAAACACTCGTCGTGTGGTGTTTTTATTCTATAAACGCATTCTGCTGACAGTGTCCAGCAGGTCCATCATTATATAACATATACCTGTCCTGCAGTAGTGATATATATATATATATATATATATTTTTTTTATATCATTATCATCCAGTCTATATTAGCAGCAGACGCAGTACGGTAGTCCACGGCTGTAGCTACCTCTGTGTCGGCAGTCGCTCGTCCATAATTGTATACCTACCTGTGGTGTTTTTTTTTTTTTCTATCTTCTTCATACTAGTAGTTAACTTTAGGAGTCTGCAGTGCTGACAGTGTCCAGCAGGTCCGTCATTATATAATATATACCTGTCCGGCTGCAGTAGTGATATATATATATTTTTTATATCATTATCATCCAGTCTATATTAGCAGCAGACGCAGTACGGTAGTCCACGGCTGTAGCTACCTCTGTGTCGGCAGTCGCTCGTCCATCCATAATTGTATACCACCTACCTGTTGTGTTTTTTTTTTTTCCTATCTTCTTGATACTAGTAGCTTACTTTAGGAGTCTGCAGTGCTGACAGTGTCCAGCAGGTCCGTCATTATATAATATATACCTGTCCGGCTGCAGTAGTGATATATATATATATATATATTTTATATCATTATCATCCAGTCTATATTAACAGCAGACGCAGTACGGTAGTCCACGGCTGTAGCTACCTCTGTGTCGGCAGTCGCTCGTCCATCCATAATTGTATACCACCTACCTGTGGTGTTTTTTTTTTCTTTTCTATCTTCTTGATACTAGTAGCTTACTTTAGGAGTCTGCAGTGCTGACAGTGTCCAGCAGGTCCGTCATTATATAATATATACCTGTCCGGCTGCAGTAGCGTATTTGCCGGCGTATAAGACGACTGGGCGTATAAGACGACCCCCAACATTTCCACTCAAAATATAGAGTTTGTTATATACTCGCCGTATAAGACTACCCCCTTCCACACACCAAATAAAACGTAAAAGAACATCAGATTTGTGACATACTGTATATTATGACCTGATAAGAGATTTGGATAGGGAGTATTTATCAAGGTATGCATAAGAAGGGGGGAGGGGGCGAGGAGAAAGTTGTAAAATGTATAAAAGTATACCCCTGTGTGCATTTAGTGTTACTGGTTTCACATGAGTGCCATTAGTATTAGTGTCATTACAGTACCTGTCATTGTCACCATTGTACGGCCACAACGCGACTGCAGCGCCTCCGGCCAGTCCCTGCATCTCCCTGTAATTGGCACTAGTGACCCGCCGCGGCCGCACTGGATATCGCGCGATACTGGATGGTGAGTAGAATGAGGTGGGCGGGCATCAGGAGGCCACTATGGGCACCGGGCGAGTATCGGAAGGCCACTATGGCAGCTATGTCTATCCCAACTGAAGTGCACCCGGCGTATAAGACGACCCCCCCACTTGGAGGCATGTTTTTCAGGGCAAAAAAGTAGTCTTATACGCCAGCAAATACTGTATTTTTTATATCATTATCATCCAGTCTATATTAGCAGCAGACGCAGTACGGTAGTCCACGGCTGTAGCTACCTCTGTGTCGGCAGTCGCTCGTCCATCCATAAGTATACTAGTATTCATCCATCTCCATTGTTTACCTGAGGTGCCTTTTAGTTGTGCCTATTAAAATATCGAGAACAAAAATGTTGAGGTTCCAAAAATAGGGAAAGATCAAGATCGACTTCCACCTCGTGCTGAAGCTGCTGCCACTAGTCATGGCCGAGACGATGAAATGCCAGCAACGTCGTCTGCCAAGGCCGATGCCCAATGTCATAGTACAGAGCATGTAAAATCCAAAACACCAAATATCAGTAAAAAAAGGACTCAAAAATCTAAAATAAAATTGTCGGAGGAGAAGCGTAAACTTGCCAATATGCCATTTACCACACGGAGTGGCAAGGAACGGCTGAGGCCCTGGCCTATGTTCATGGCTAGTGGTTCAGCTTCACATGAGGATGGAAGCACTCAGCCTCTCGCTAGAAAAATGAAAAGACTCAAGATGGCAAAAGCACAGCAAAGAACTGTGCGTTCTTCGAAATCACAAATCCACAAGGAGAGTCCAATTGTGTTGTTTGCAATGCCTGACCTTCCCAACACTGGACGTGAAGAGCATGCGCCTTCCACCATTTGCACGCCCCCTGCAAGTGCTGGAAGGAGCACCCGCAGTCCAGTTCCTGATAGTCAGATTGAAGATGTCAGTGTTGAAGTACACCAGGATGAGGAGGATATGGGTGTTGCTGGCGCTGGGGAGGAAATTGACCAGGAGGATTCTGATGGTGAGGTGGTTTGTTTAAGTCAGGCACCCGGGGAGACACCTGTTGTCCATGGGAGGAATAGGGCCATTGACATGCCTGGTGAAAATACCAAAAAAATCAGCTCTTCGGTGTGGAAGTATTTCAACAGAAATGCGGACAACATTTGTCAAGCCGTGTGTTGCCTTTGTCAAGCTGTAATAAGTAGGGGTAAGGACGTTAACCACCTCGGAACATCCTCCCTTATACGTCACCTGCAGCGCATTCATCATAAGTCAGTGACAAGTTCAAAAACTTTGGGCGACAGCGGAAGCAGTCCACTGACCAGTAAATCCCTTCCTCTTGTAACCAAGCTCACGCAAACCACCCCACCAACTCCCTCAGTGTCAATTTCCTCCTTCCCCAGGAATGCCAATAGTCCTGCAGGCCATGTCACTGGCAATTCTGACGAGTCCTCTCCTGCCTGGGATTCCTCCGATGCATCCTTGCGTGTAACGCCTACTGCTGCTGGCGCTGCTGTTGTTGCTGCTGGGAGTCGATGGTCATCCCAGAGGGGAAGTCGTACTCGTAAGACTACTTTTACTACTTCCACCAAGCAATTGACTGTCCAGCAGTCCTTTGCGAGGAAGATGAAATATCACAGCAGTCATCCTGCTGCAAAGCGGATAACTGAGGCCTTGGCATCCTGGGCGGTGAGAAACGTGGTTCCGGTATCCATCATTACTGCAGAGCCAACTAGAGACTTCTTGGAGGTACTGTGTCCCCGGTACCAAATACCATCTAGGTTCCATTTCTCTAGGCAGGCGATACCGAAAATGTACACAGACCTCAGAAAAAGACTCACCAGTGTCCTAAAAAATGCAGTTGTACCCAATGTCCACTTAACCACGGACATGTGGACAAGTGGAGCAGGGCAGGCTCAGGACTATATGACTGTGACAGCCCACTGGGTAGATGTATGGACTCCCGCCGCAAGAACAGCAGCGGCGGCACCAGTAGCAGCATCTCGCAAACGCCAACTCTTTCCTAGGCAGGCTACGCTTTGTATCACCGCTTTCCAGAATACGCACACAGCTAAAAACCTCTTACGGCAACTGAGGAAGATCATCGCAGAATGGCTTACCCCAATTGGACTCTCCTGTGGATTTGTGGCATCGGACAACGCCAGCAATATTGTGTGTGCATTAAATCTGGGCAAATTCCAGCACGTCCCACGTTTTGCACATACCTTGAATTTGGTGGTGCAGAATTATTTAAAAAACGAGAGGGGCGTGCAAGAGATGCTGTCGGTGGCCAGAAGAATTGCGGGACACTTTCGGCGTACAGGCACCACGTACAGAAGACTGGAGCACCACCAAAAACGCCTGAACCTGCCCTGCCATCATCTGAAGCAAGAAGTGGTAACGAGGTGGAATTCAACCCTCTATATGCTTCAGAGGTTGGAGGAGCAGCAAAAGGCCATTCAAGCCTATACAACTGAGCACGATATAGGAGGTGGAATGCACCTGTCTCAAGCGCAGTGGAGAATGATTTCAACGTTGTGCAAGGTTCTGCAACCTTTTGAACTTGCCACACGTGAAGTCAGTTCAGACACTGCCAGCCTGAGTCAGGTCATTCCCCTCATCAGGCTTTTGCAGAAGAAGCTGGAGACATTGAAGGAGGAGCTAACACAGAGCGATTCCGCTAGGCATGTGGGACTTGTGGATGGAGCCCTTAATTCGCTTAACAAGGATTCACGGGTGGTCAATCTGTTGAAATCAGAGCACTACATTTTGGCCACCGTGCTCGATCCTAGATTTAAAACCTACCTTGGATCTCTCTTTCCGGCAGACACAAGTCTGCTGGGGTTCAAAGAACTGCTGGTGACAAAATTGTCAAGTCAAGCGGAACGCGACCTGTCAACATCTCCTCCTTCACATTCTCCCGCAACTGGGGGTGCGAGGAAAAGGCTCAGAATTCCGAGCCCACCCGCTGGTGGTGATGCAGGGCAGTCTGGAGCGACTGCTGATGCTGACATCTGGTCCGGACTGAAGGACCTGACAACGATTACGGACATGTCGTCTACTGTCACTGCATATGATTCTCTCCCCATTGAAAGAATGGTGGAGGATTATATGAGTGACCGCATCCAAGTAGGCACGTCAGACAGTCCGTACTTATACTGCAGGAAAAAGAGGCAATTTGGAGGCCCTTGCACAAACTGGCTTTATTCTACCTAAGTTGCCCTCCCACAAGTGTGTACTCCGAAAGAGTGTTTAGTGCCGCCGCTCACCTTGTCAGCAATCGGCGTACGAGGTTACATCCAGAAAATGTGGAGAAGATGATGTTCATTAAAATGAATTATAATCAATTCCTCCGTGGAGACATTGACCAGCAGCAATTGCCTCCACAAAGTACACAGGGAGCTGAGATGGTGGATTCCAGTGGGGACGAATTGATAATCTGTGAGGAGGGGGATGTACACGGTGATATATCGGAGGATGATGATGAGGTGGACATCTTGCCTCTGTAGAGCCAGTTTGTGCAAGGAGAGATTAATTGCTTCTTTTTTGGTGGGGGTCCAAACCAACCCGTCATTTCAGTCACAGTCGTGTGGCAGACCCTGTCACTGAAATGATGGGTTGGTTAAAGTGTGCATGTCCTGTTTATACAACATAAGGGTGGGTGGGAGGGCCCAAGGACAATTCCATCTTGCACCTCTTTTTTCTTTCATTTTTCTTTGCGTCATGTGCTGTTTGGGGAGTAGTTTTTGGAAGGGCCATCCTGCGTGACACTGCAGTGCCACTCCTAGATGGGCCAGGTGTTTGTGTCGACCACTTGGGTCGCTTATCTTAGTCACACAGCTACCTCATTGCGCCTCTTTTTTTCTTTGCGTCATGTGCTGTTTGGGGGGTGTTTTTTGGAAGGGCCATCCTGCGTGACACTGCAGTGCCACTCCTAGATGGGCCAGGTGTTTGTGTCGGCCACTTGGGTCGCTTATCTAAGTCACACAGCTACCTCATTGCGCCTCTTTTTTTCTTTGCGTCATGTGCTGTTTGGGGGGTGTTTTTTGGAAGGGCCATCCTGCGTGACACTGCAGTGCCACTCCTAGATGGGCCAGGTGTTTGTGTCGGCCACTTGGGTCGCTTATCTTAGTCACACAGCTACCTCATTGCGCCTCTTTTTTTCTTTGCGTCATGTGCTGTTTGGGGGGTGTTTTTTGGAAGGGCCATCCTGCGTGACACTGCAGTGCCACTCCTAGATTGGCCAGGTGTTTGTGTCGGCCACTAGGGTCGCTTATCTTAGTCACACAGCTACCTCATTGCGCCTCTTTTTTTTCTTCTTTGCGTCATGTGCTGTTTGGGGAGTAGTTTTTTGAAGGGCCATCCTGCGTGACACTGCAGTGCCACTCCTAGATGGGCCAGGTGTTTGTGTCGGCCACTTGGGTCGCTGAGCTTAGTCATCCAGCGACCTCGGTGCAAATTTTAGGACTAAAAATAATATTGTGAGGTGTGAGGTGTTCAGAATAGACTGAAAATGAGTGGAAATTATGCTTATTGAGGTTAATAATACTTTGGGATCAAAAGGACCCATAAATGTATAGGGGGTATACCGCACTGGAGAATAATGTATCTAATAGATAATATAAAGACCAAAATGTGATAAGTAAAAAGAGAAAACCACTGTTTTCTAATAATCTTAAATTTGGTGGTGCACCCTGAGTCAGTATTGGAACATGCAACAAAAGAAGAGAAAAGAAGACTCTTTTGTGGGCGCACTCTTATATGTATATGTATAGAAGTCTCAGAAGAAACAATGTTAAAAAATATGTAAATTTTATTAGCAAGAATCGATAAAATGGTAGTAGAATATACTGTCAGAAATATCAGAAAGGGGGAGGGTAGGAGAAAACAGAACAAATTTTTACATTGTAAATACTGAATAATAGTTCTAGTCAGAAAAGGGGAGGGTAGGAGAGCATAGAACAAATTATTACAGTGTAAATACTGAATGATGGTTCTGAACTGCCTGGGTTCAAAAATACAGTAAATAACAGCAGGAGGCCTGAAAAAGTATATCTATATGAATCCTGAGTAGGTATGTGAATAAATTATCTCCTGTATATTTGCCTATATCTGTGACTCTGTGCCCGTAACGCTGGGCGGAGTCACAGAGCTGGGCGGAGTCAACTGCATCTGCTGCAGGGAGCTACCCCATACCCAGTGCCAGCAGCAGTCAGGTGCAAGACCATACCTTACAGTATAGGAGGTGAGGATGGCCACTAGCTGCCGGCTGCTGTGCCTGTCCTCCCCCCACCCCCCAATCACCTGTGACAGCGGGCTGTGTGCTGTGCAGTGCGGGTCCCGAAAAGGGGGCGGAGCTACGGCGTCACGAGGGGAGGAGCTACACGGAATAGAGGGGCGGAGCTACACGGGACCAGACAGCTGAACAGTGGTGGAATCAGCATTGCAGTGACGGCCAGCCAGACTTGGTAAGTGGAGGGTGAGAGAGAAATGTGTGTGCGTGTGTGTGTGTGTGTGTGTGTGTGTGTGTGTGTGTATAGAGGGGGGGGGGGTTTGGGGGTGTGTGTGTGTGTGTGTGTGTATATATATGGTGGGGTGTGTGTGTTTGTATATATGTGTGAATTGTGTGTGTGTGTGAGATATGTCTGTGTGTGCGCACTTTATGGACGCCACTGCTGGGGGGCCATTACATGCAAGGACGCTACTAATATAGGGGGGATTACGTATAAGGACGCTACTACTATAGGGGGGGCATTACGTATAAGGACGCTACTACTATAGGGGGGGCATTACGTATAAGGACGCTACTACTATAGGGGGGGGCATTTTACGTATAAGGACGCTACTACTATAGGGGGGGCATTACGTATAAGGACGCTACTACTATGGGGGGGCATTACGTATAAGGACGCTACTACTATGGGGGGGCATTACGTATAAGGATGCTACTAATATTGGGGGGCATTACATATAAGGACGCTACTACTGGGGGGGCATTATGTATAAGGACTCTATTACTTCTGGGGGGCATTATGTATAAGGACGGTGCTACTACTACTGGAAGGGCATTACATGTAAGGATGCTACTACTACTGGGGGGGCATTATGTATAAGGACGGTACTACTACTGGGGACACATCTCCTATATATTTGCCTTAGTCTATGACTCTGTGCCTGTAACGCTGGGCGGAGTCACAGTGGCTGCATGCAGGGCAGGAACAGTCCCCTCCCTCGGTCCGCCCGTCCCCGCCCCGTCTCTGCCCAGTGCCCTGTCTCACTCCTCCCCGAACACTCCCTGTACGTACCCTGGTGATCCTGCAGCCGGGGAGCGGGGACTGTAAGCCGGACTCGCCGTCACCGCACAGTCCGGAGGCCCCCCCTCCCACAGCATTCACCCCACCCGCGGCGCACGGCTCTCTTTTCACCCGCGGCACACACCGCATCCCACCCGCGCTGCACGGCCCTCCTCCCACCCGCGCCGCACACCGCATCCCACCCGCGGCACACACCCCTCACCCAACCACTGCACTCCCGTCCCCTCCCCCACCTGCTGCACCCCCACCCCTCCCCCACCCGCGGCACCCCCGCACCAACCCCATACCACTTCTCCCCCCGCAACCTCCACCCCACACTCCCCTCCAACACCCGCAGCACTCCCGTCCCCTCCTGTAGCACCTCCCGCCCCTCCCCCACCCGCAGAACCCCCCCTACCCCTCCCCCACCCGTGGCACCCATAGCATCCACCACATCTGCGACACCCGCGGCGCACGGCCCTCCTTCCACCCACAGCATCCAACACATCAGCCCCCCACCCGCGGAACACGGCTCACGCCCCCCTCCCACTCGCACCACATGGCCTGCGGCACCCCACAACCTCCCACCCGCGGTAACCACAGCATCCACCCCACCCGCGGCACACACCCCTCACCCAACCACTGCACTCCCGTCCCCACCCCCACCTGATGCACCCCCCACCCCTCCCCCACCCGCGGCACCCACAGCATCCACCACATCCGCGGCACACGTCCCTCCACCACCCGCAGCACTCCCGCCCCCTCCTGTAGCACCCCCCCTCATCCGCAGAACCCCCCCTACCCCTCCCCCACCCGTGGCACCCACCACATCCATCCCCCACCCGTAGCACCCACAACCCAAAAAACCCCCCCTCTCTCTCCCCCACCCGCGGCACCCCCCATACACCCATCTCCCCCCCCCCCTACACCCACGCACCCTCCACCCCACCTGCGGCACCCCCTTATCCACCCCACCCGCCGAACCCACACCATCCACCACATCCGCCCCCCACCCGCGGTACTCCCCCCTCCTTCCCTCTGCACTCCCTCCCCCAACCGTAGCACCCCCCCCCCCTCCCCCACCCACAGCACCTCCCCCCATACCCACCTCTCCTCCTCGCTACACCCACACCCCACCAGCCCCTCCCCCACCCACAGCATCCACGACATCCGTCCCCCACCCGCGGCACACACCCCTCCCCCACCCGTAGCACCCACACCCCTCCCCCACCTGCAGCACCCCTGCACCTCCCCCCCCCATACCCACCTCTCCCCTCCCCATGCTCCACCCCACCCGGCCCTCTCCCACCCGCGACACCCACAGCATCCACCACATACGCCCCCCCTCCCACCCACAGCATCCACCACATCCACCCCCCACACACGTCCCTCCAACACCCACGGCACTCCCACCCCCTCCCCCATCCGTATCACCCACACCCGCATCACACCCCTCCCCTGCTGCAGCGCATCCGGACCCCCGCAGCCGCCACTCCTCCAACCACAGCACCTCCGGCCCCCACCCACACCTTCCCTAGAGCCGGATTAAGGGAGGGTCCTGGGGATACGTATCCCCGGGCCCCCCTTTCCAAAAGGGCCCCCTGCCACACCACAGATCGGATCTCTCTTCCGATCCGATCTATAGTGCTGTAGAGATGTGACCTGTGTTCCAGGGCACATCAGAGCTCCGGTGCAGGGACCAGGTGTTTCCTTGCACCAGACTGGAAGTGGCGACAGGCAGCGGCGCTTCAAACTTGGCGCCGTTTTGCCAGCCAATCTGAAGCGCTGGCGGCGGGAGTTATTTACCCGCCCCGTCCGCCAGTAAATCTTGGCTCGCAGGGCGCCGGCATATCTGATTGTCTCGACGGGTCATTGGCCCCGCCCACGCCATCTGACGTCAGATGCCAGGCGGGAGCCGAAGAAGACGACCGCGCGGAAGAGCGCAGAAGACACCGAGCAAAAGCCGAAGAGGGAGGCCGCGCTGAAGAGCGGTGAACAGCCGGATGGAGGGAGAAGAGGTCCGGTGCCCGCTGAAAAGGCCGGAAGACGCCGTGCTCCTGATGGAAGATGACCCGGACCAGGTGAGGCCTCAGTGAGGTGGTTTCTCACTCACCCCCCCTTTCCTCCCTAGACCGCCAGGGATCGTGCACTAGGCCCGTAGGTACAGTCAGGCCCTCCCGGCCTGTGGGTATGTAGTCGGGCCCTCTCGCCCCGTGGCCATTTATAGTCGGGCCCTCCCGGCCCGAGGGCGCATGGTGGGCATTAGGCCCCGTTAATAGGTGCACCCGCCACACCTCTCTTCAATAGGAACCCCACTGTCTAAAGCACCCCGGGCCCCCCAAGGTCTTAATCCGGCTCTGCCTTCCCCCATTCGCGGACCTACCACACCCTCCCCTTCCCCACCCGCAGCACCTCTTGACCACCTATCTACTGGCCTGTGTATGTTCAAAGGCGTGCAGGGGTTAATGGGGCGTAGCCCCAACCGACGGTGTGAAGAGCGCCCGTAGGGCGCGATGAATCACCTAGTACAGATATATTAGGTTGATGATAGTCCGCTATATCTATTATAGGTATTGTAGAGACAGATAGAGTCGAAAGGCTTGAATAAGTGAGATGAATCTGCTGTCAGTGTTAGACGCTTGAGCAAAACCGTCCAAGTGTTTCTACTAAACTGAGTATTCCTCAAGAGTCTCCCACTTGAGTACTAACCCAGCCCAACACTGCTTAGCTTCCAAGATCGGAAGGATTCGGGCGTTGCCAGTGTGGTATGATAGTAGAAGAAATATTTGATATCGAAGGCTCAGGAATCACTGATGAGAGTTCACGAAATGGAGAGGAAAAGGAGTGGATGTAGATTGGAGAGGAAAATAGGGGATCTGCTGCCAATGTTAGACAGGGATGGTTACCCCTGAATCAATGGTGAGAGTCCTGAATTAGAAGAAGTGGGGAAAAAAAGAAGAAGAAGAGAAAGAGACAATGCTAGTCTAAAGTTGTTTAGGTGAGATTAATAAGATACAAATGGACAAAAAGTCCTGCAGGAAAATTGTTGCACAAATGCCAATCAATTACAGGGTGCTAATAATGCCTGTGATGTTAATACCAAACGTTGTGACAGGCTGATTGTAGAAGAATTGGCAGAAAGAAAAAAGTAAAGAGTGCTTGAAACCATAGAAAAATAACTGTTTGATACTAGCAGATTGATATCAAGTGTCTCAAAGAGATAACAAGTGGAAAAATTAGCAAAATAGTAACATATCAACAGTTCTATCATAAGATGAATTATTACTTTTATGTCTCACTGATATCAGAGCTGCAGAAATACATTGTATAATAATAATAATAATGGTTGAAAAAGCTACTATAAATCTTTGCTCCAAGTGGGTTTTGAAAGAAAAAAGAAGAGAGAAAAAAACTAGACAAGATACTGAACCCGTAAATATGTCGGATTCAAAACCGAACACAGCTCTGGTAATCCATTATAGCTCCACAATGTCATATGTCATAAGATGGGGAGACGTACGCTGCCGGTTGCCTACAAGATAGGTACTATCATAATCTGATATAGATTGGTTTTATAAGACAGTATATACAATGAGCATAAGAAATGAATACCAAATGGATATATAGGAAATATACTGTAATTGTGCAGATGTTACCCGCAAATAGAAGGAACGGTCAGCCACTGGTATGAGGCATGATACAGTGTACACAAGGGATGTCCGTTTCAAGGTCCAGACGTGTCGCGAATGCAGGATACAGTATTTGATGAGATTGCACTGTGCGATGCAGCCACAGAGCAGATCAGTCTATCTGGTCTGATTCGGAGACAAAGTCTGTCAAAATCGTAATGTTGCGGGCTGCAGTTGTAAGATATAACTGCAGGGCTGGTGCGGCTGTCTGTGTCCGAGATAAGGGAGAGAGGAGCGCGATGTCCGGTGTCCCGTCGCGGCAGTGTGTGGCGGCTCGTTGCTGTAGCGGCTGAGTGAGACGGAGGCTGCTGGAAGTTCAGGCTGTCCGAAGTCGGCTGTCACCCAGGCAGTGGGGTACGGAAGACGCGTTTCGCCCGTTCACCAGGCTTGGTCACTTCCTGACTAGCATTGTCTCTTTCTCTTCTTCTTCTTTTTTTCCCCACTTCTTCTAATTCAGGACTCTCACCATTGATTCAGGGGTAACCATCCCTGTCTAACATTGGCAGCAGATCCCCTATTTTCCTCTCCAATCTACATCCACTCCTTTTCCTCTCCATTTCGTGAACTCTCATCAGTGATTCCTGAGCCTTCGATATCAAATATTTCTTCTACTATCATACCACACTGGCAACGCCCGAATCCTTCCGATCTTGGAAGCTAAGCAGTGTTGGGCTGGGTTAGTACTCAAGTGGGAGACTCTTGAGGAATACTCAGTTTAGTAGAAACACTTGGACGGTTTTGCTCAAGCGTCTAACACTGACAGCAGATTCATCTCACTTATTCAAGCCTTTCGACTCTATCTGTCTCTACAATACCTATAATAGATATAGCGGACTATCATCAACCTAATATATCTGTATAATTTATTCACATACCTACTCAGGATTCATATAGATATACTTTTTCAGGCCTCCTGCTGTTATTTACTGTATTTTTGAACCCAGGCAGTTCAGAACCATCATTCAGTATTTACACTGTAATAATTTGTTCTATGCTCTCCTACCCTCCCCTTTTCTGACTAGAACTATTATTCAGTATTTACAATGTAAAAATTTGTTCTGTTTTCTCCCACCCTCCCCCTTTCTGATATTTCTGACAGTATATTCTACTACCATTTTATCAATTCTTGCTAATAAAATTTACATATTTTTTAACATTGTTTCTTCTGAGACTTCTATACATATACATATAAGAGTGCGCCCACAAAAGGATCAAAAGGACCCCCAAATTCTATGATTTAAGCTGTTTTTTAGGGTTTTTTGAAAAAAACACCCAAATCCAAAACACACCCGAATCCGACAAAAAAATTCGGTGAGGTTTTGCCAAAACGCGTTCGAACCCAAAACACGGCCGCGGAACCGAACCCAAAACCAAAACACAAAACCCGAAAAATTTCCGGTGCTCATCACTACTATTCAGGTGAGTAGGTGGCCCCACTCCTACATGGTGGTGACACTTGTCACTTCCCCGAAGGTATGGGGCCCACTCTCGCTGCTGGGTGGTTAACACTGTTTAGAATACCTTTTTTTAAACCTTGTCCTCTGTACCCATGCAGGTTTACAATTGGATGTAGACCCTGGCCTTGAACCCTGTACGTAGACCATTTTCCAAACCCCCACTCACACCTGGAAGGCCTACTTGTGATGTGGAATCACCCTGTGTTGTGACCTGGATGCCTATTCAGGTGAGTAGGTGGACCCCACTCTTACATGGGGGTGACACTTGTCACTGCCCCAAGGTATGGGGCCCACTCTCGCTGCTGGGTGGTTAACACTGTTTAGAATACCTTTTTTTAAACCTTGTCCTCTGTACCCATGCAGGTTTACAATTGGATGCAGATCCTGGCCTTGAACCCTGTACGTAGACCATTTTCCAAACCCCCACTCACACCTGGAAGGCCTACTTGTGATGTGGAATCACCCTGTGTTATGACCTAGATGCCTATTCAGGTGAGTAGGTGGACCCCACTCCTACATGGTGGTGACACTTGTGACTGTCCCAAGGTATGGGGCCCACTCTTGCTGCTGGGTGTTTAACACTGTTTAGAATACCTTTTTTTAAACCTTGTCCTCTGTACCCATGCAGGTTTACAATTGGATGCAGATCCTGGCCTTGAACCCTGTACGTAGACCATTTTCCAAACCCCAACTCACTCCTGGAAGGCCTACTTGTGATGTGGAATCACCCTGTGTTGTGACCTGGATGCCTATTCAGGGGAGTAGGTGGACCCCACTCCTACATGGTGGTGAAACTTGTCACTGCCCCAAGGTATGGGGCCCACTCTCGCTGCTGGGTGGTTAACACTGTTTAGAATACCTTTTTTTAAACCTTGTCCTCTGTACCCATGCAGGTTTACAATTGGATGTAGATCCTGGCCTTGAACCCTGTACGTAGACCATTTTCCAAACCCCCACTCACACCTGGAAGGCCTACTTGTGATGTGGAATCACCCTGTGTTGTGACCTGGATGCCTATTCAGGTGAGTAGGTGGACCCTATTCCTACATGGTGGTGACACTTGTCACTGCCCCAAGGTATGGGGCCCACTCTCGCTGCTGGGTGGTTAACACTGTTTAGAATACCTTTTTTTAAACCTTGTCCTCTGTACCCATGCAGGTTTACAATTGGATGCACATCCTGGCCTTGAACCCTGTACGTAGACCATTTTTCGAAGCCCCCACTCACTCCTGGAAGGCCTACTTTTGATGTGGAATCACCCTGTGTTGTGACCTGGATGCCTATTCTGGTGAGTAGGTGGACCCCACTCCTACATGGTGGTGACACTTGTCACTGCCCCAAGGTATGGGGTCCCACTCTCGCTGCTGGGTGGTTAACACTGTTTAGAATACCTTTTTTTAAACCTTGTCCTCTGTACCCATGCAGGTTTACAATTGGATGCAGATCCTGGCCTTGAACCCTGTACGTAGACCATTTTCCAAACTCCCACTCACTCCTGGATGGCCTACTTGTGATGTGGAATCACCCTGTGTTGTGACCTGGATGCCTATTCAGGTGAGTAGGTGGACCCCACTCCTACATGGTGGTGACACTTGTCACTGCCCCAAGGTATGGGGCCCACTCTCGCTGCTGGGTGGTTAACACTGTTTAGAATACCTTTTTTTAAACCTTGTCATCTGTACCCATGCAGGTTTACAATTGGATGCACATCCTGGCCTTGAACCCTGTACGTAGACCATTTTTCGAAGCCCCCACTCACTCCTGGAAGGCCTACTTGTGATGTGGAATTACCCTGTGTTGTGACCTAGATGCCTATTCAGGTGAGTAGGTGGACCCCACTCCTACATGGTGGTGACACTTGTTACTGTCCCAAGGTATGGGGCCCACTCTTGCTGCTGGGTGGTTAACACTGTTTAGAATACCGTTTTTTAAACCTTGTCCTCTGTACCCATGCAGGTTTACAATTGGATGCAGATCCTGGCCTTGAACCCTGTACGTAGACCATTTTCCAAACCCCCACTCATTCCTGGAAGGCCTACTTGTGATGTGGAATCATCCTGTGTTGTGACCTGGATGCCTATTCAGGTGAGTAGGTGGACCCCACTCCTACATGGTGGTGACACTTGTCACTGCCCCAAGGTATGGGGCCCACTCTCGCTGCTGGGTGGTTAACACTGTTTAGAATACCTTTTTTTAAACCTTGTCCTCTGTACCCATGCAGGTTTACAATTGGATGCAGATCCTGGCCTTGAACCCTGTACGTAGACCATTTTCCAAACCCCCACTCACTCCTGGAAGGCCTACTTGTGATGTGGAATCACCCTGTGTTGTGACCTGGATGCCTATTCAGGTGAGTAGGTGGACCCCACTCCTACATGGTGGTGACACTTGTCACTTCCCCGAAGGTATGGGGCCCACTCTCGCTGCTGGGTAGTTAACACTGTTTAGAATACCTTTTTTTAAACCTTGTCCTCTGTACCCATGCAGGTTTACAATTGGATGTAGATCATGGCCTTGAACCCTGTACGTAGACCATTTTCCAAACCCCCACTCACACCTGGAAGGCCTACTTGTGATGTGGAATCACCCTGTGTTGGGACCTGGATGCCTATTCAGGTGAGTAGGTGGACCCTATTCCTACATGGTGGTGACACTTGTCACTGCCCCAAGGTATGGGGCCCACTCTCGCTGCTGGGTGGTTAACACTGTTTTTAGAATACCTTTTTTTAAACCTTGTCCTCTGTACCCATGCAGGTTTACAATTGGATGTAGATCCTGGCCTTGAACCCTGTACGTAGACCATTTTCCAAACCCCCACTCACTCCTGGAAGGCTTACTTGTGATATGGAATCACCCTGTGTTGTGACCTGAATGCCTATTCAGGTGAGTAGGTGGACCCCACTCCTACATGGTGGTGACACTTGTCACTGCCCCAAGGTATGGGGCCCACTCTCGCTGCTGGGTGGTTAACACTGTTTAGAATACCTTTTTTTAAACCTTGTCCTCTGTACCCATGCAGGTTTACAATTGGATGCAGATCCTGGCTTTGAACCCTGTACGTAGACCATTTTCCAAACCCCCACTCACTCCTGGAAGGCCTACTTGTGATGTGGAATCACCCTGTGTTGTGACCTGGATGCCTATTCAGGTGAGTAGGCGGACCCCACTCCTACATGGTGGTGACACTTGTCACTTCCCCGAAGGTATGGGGCCCACTCTCGCTGCTGGGTGGTTAACACTGTTTAGAATACCTTTTTTAAACCTTGTCCTCTGTACCCATGCAGGTTTACAATTGGATGTAGATCCTGGCCTTGAACCCTGTACGTAGACCATTTTCCAAACCCCCACTCACACCTGGAAGGCCTACTTGTGATGTGGAATCACCCTGTGTTGTGACCTGGATGCCTATTCAGGTGAGTAGGTGGACCCTATTCCTACATGGTGGTGACACTTGTCACTGCCCCAAGGTATGGGGCCCACTCTCGCTGCTGGGTGGTTAACACTGTTTAGAATACCTTTTTTTAAACCTTGTCCTCTGTACCCATGCAGGTTTACAATTGGATGTAGATCCTGGCCTTGAACCCTGTACGTAGACAATTTTCCAAACCCCCACTCACACCTGGAAGGCCTACTTGTGATGTGGAATCACCCTGTGTTGTGACCTGGATGCCTATTCAGGTGAGTAGCTGGACCCCACTCCTACATGGTGGTGTCACTTGTCACTGCCCCACGGTATGGGGCCCACTCTCGCTGCTGGGTGGTTAACACTGTTTAGAATACCTTTTTTTAAACCTTGTCCTCTGTACCCATGCAGGTTTACAATTGGATGCACATCCTGGCCTTGAACCCTGTACGTAGACCATTTTTCGAAGCCCCCACTCACTCCTGGAAGGCCTACTTGTGATGTGGAATTACCCTGTGTTGTGACCTAGATGCCTATTCAGGTGAGTAGGTGGACCCCACTCCTACATGGTGGTGACACTTGTTACTGTCCCAAGGTATGGGGCCCACTCTTGCTGCTGGGTGTTTAACATTGTTTAGAATACCTTTTTTTAAACCTTGTCCTCTGTACCCATGCAGGTTTACAATTGGATGCAGATCCTGGCCGTGAACCCTGTATATAGACCATTTTCCAAACCCCCACTCACTCCTGGAAGGCCCTTGTGATGTGGAATCACCCTGTGTTGTGACCTGGATGCCTATTTAGGTGAGTAGGTGGACCCCACTCCTACATGGTGGTGACACTTGTCACTGCCCCAAGGTATGGGGCCCACTCTCGCTGCTGGGTGGTTAACACTGTTTAGAATACCTTTTTTTAAACCTTGTCCTCTGTACCCATGCAGGTTTACAATTGGATGCAGATCCTGGCCTTGAACCCTGTACGTAGACCATTTTCCAAACCCCCACTCACTCCTGGAAGGCCTACTTGTGATGTGGAATCACCCTGTGTTGGGACCTGGATGCCTATTCAGGTGAGTAGGTGGACCCCACTCCTACATGGTGGTGACACTTGTCACTACCCCAAGGTATGGGGCCCACTCTCGCTGCTGGGTGGTTAACACTGTTTAGAATACCTTTTTTTAAACCTTGTCCTCTGTACCCATGCAGGTTTACAATTGGATGTAGATCCTGGCCTTGAACCCTGTACGTAGACCATTTTCCAAACCCCCACTCACACCTGGAAGGCCTACTTGTGATGTGGAATCACCCTGTGTTGTGACCTGGATGCCTATTCAGGTGAGTAGGTGGACCCCACTCCTACATGGTGGTGACAGTTGTCACTGCCCCAAGGTATGGGGCCCACTCTCGCTGCTGGGTGGTTAACACTGTTTAGAATACCTTTTTTTAAACCTTGTCCTCTGTACCCATGCAGGTTTACAATTGGATGTAGATCCTGGCCTTGAACCCTGTACGTAGACCATTTTCCAAACCCCCACTCACTCCTGGAAGGCCTACTTGTGATGTGGAATCACCCTGTGTTGTGACCTGGATGCCTATTTAGGTGAGTAGGTGGACCCTACTCCTACATGGTGGTGACACTTGTCACTGCCCCAAGGTATGGGGCCCACTCTCGCTGCTGGGTGGTTAACACTGTTTAGAATACCTTTTTTTAAACCTTGTCCTCTGTACCCATGCAGGTTTTCAATTGGATGCAGATCCTGGCCTTGAACCCTGTACGTAGACCATTTTCCAAACCCCCACTCACTCCTGGAAGGCCTACTTGTGATGTGGAATCACCCTGTGTTGGGACCTGGATGCCTATTCAGGTGAGTAGGTGGACCCCACTCCTACATGGTGGTGACACTTGTCACTGCCCCGAGGTATGGGGCCCACTCTCGCTGCTGGGTGGTTGTCACTGTTTAGAATACCTTTTTTTAAACCTTGTCCTCTGTACCCATGCAGGTTTACAATTGGATGTAGATCCTGGCCTTGAACCCTGTACGTAGACCATTTTCCAAACCCCCACTCACACCTGGAAGGCCTACTTGTGATGTGGAATCACCCTGTGTTGTGACCTGGATGCCTATTCAGGTGAGTAGGTGGACCCCACTCCTACATAGTG